>NC_072773.1:35859505-36159505 GCF_022539595.1 Amphiprion ocellaris | reverse complement strand
AACGACCTCTATTCTGATGTTTTCTAGAAAATAATCACTAGATAATGAAAATAATCCTCAAAATGTCATCTCTATAGAAATGTTGTAATGCACAGTCCAAAGCAAATACAAATCCTGCACACTTGCTGATGTGGTTGTTAGAAAGACTCTCACACAGCTAGACAGGTGTGCATCAGCGTTATTGGAATATCTTTAGGTGTATTACATAAGCGGCACATGTGTGCTGTAGTAGTAGCAGTATTTTGGGAAAGCTAAGCTACTAAGAGGTTTTTGCTTTGTTTCCTTAATGGGATTTGAACACAAACGATTCAGATTGCTCCACAGGTATCAAAAAGCAAAGTTCAAGTTGCTTCTCGCCGGTTGATTATTTAAATAATACTGTTAGTATGAGACCTAATCCCACCGTTTCTGCTGCTGTTGTGATTGTTAAGCATCTGAGAAGAAATAAGAGTTGATGCGATGACCTTTGAGAATCTGGAAGATCATTTATCAATGTCAGACTTCTTAAGTGGCGACAGTCTGAAATCTGAATCTGAACAGAGAATCTAGTTTACATTATTCTATTTCAGCTACAAACAGCAGGAAAAAAACAGACTGGAGACCAGAGAAATGTCTTAAATACAATTTAGAATCAAATATGTGCTGCTGGCTTAATATCTGAAGGGAATGTCGTCTGGTACCAGGTTAAAGAATGAAAAACTAAAGAGTAGATGGTGATAAATTATAGTTTAGCTTTACAATCTTAAGCATTTATAATACAAGTAATGATGCTTTTATATTGGACTGTTGTTTCTCAGGTTTTCATTTCAATATCATACATTAAAATATCTTGAAAAGAAGGGACAGTAACCAATCACAACGGGTAGGAATAAAAGAAAATTCTGACAGAAAATGACCTCCAAAGGCCCACAGATGTGAGCACGGATCAGTTTTTATGTTTGACATCGTAATGTGACAGTATCGTTGCATTTTGTGCTTCATTTTTTACATATTTAGATTGAATGTTGTAGAATTAGCTTTGTATGTTGCAGGTAAACAAACAGCGGCACCCAGCTCGCTTTTAGTGTGTGTTTTCTAAACAAAGGCATTGCTCAAAGGATCAACTGCAATCCTGCAAGATTAAGTGACCATTAGACAGCAGTAGGAGGCAATCAGCCACTAATAAATCACGCTGACTGTTTTGATTTCAGCGACAGGAAACCAGGCGGCTGCTGCAAAGACAATAGTGCATTTCTCTTACTTTGGGCTGTGCCCCAGTAGCAGTCGTAGAGAGGGCAGGTCTCCCTTGGCAGCAGCGTAGTGAACAGGTAGGGCACCGGTATCGGTGGAGGCTCCAGGGTCGCCCTCACCGGTCTTTAGCAGCCAATCAGTGATCTCATGGTGGCTGAAACGGGATGCGAGGTGGAGAACAGTGGCACCAGAACTGTCCCTGTCCTAGAAATCCAACAAACCAGAGGGACACAGGTGAAATGAGGAGTTTTGGAAGAAAGAAATCAGCAAAATAGTTTCACAGTTGCAAAAAAGCAAAATACTAAGAGGTGCTTAGACTGTGAATCAGCCGTACAGTTTATTGCACTCAGAGCTACAGTACGACCACCAGAGGCACAAACAACACTTAGAAACAACCAGTCTTGACTAAAGTGCTATTTGACTGAGAAAATGTTCAATAGAATTTTGCAAAATATAAGATTACACTGTAAAAAATGTTTGTACATTTTACAGTGGAAAAACTGTCAAACCATGACAGTAAAAATCTGTAAACTCTGAAACACTTTGATGCAGTTTATATAACACTGAATCACCGTAAATTGGTTAATCAGGGGAAAGTGTGTTTTTAGATTATTTTTTCTCTACATTTCCTGACTCCTGCACAGTTTTTAATGGAAAAATGCTGGAATATGTGTAGTAATACTGTGATTTTTGCATTTAATTCTCAAAAAGAATTCAGTTTTCACAGTTAAATGTACATATTGTTGTAGTGGTAATGGAAACATGCTGCAGTATTTGTAACAAGTAACATGGCGATTTCTGCATTTGTTACATGTAAACCAGTCAAATTGATGTACTTTTATGTTAATAACGGACATATGCTTTAATATTTATGACAGCTTAAACCGCAATTTTTGCTAAAAATACACATATTCAATGTTAAATACACTAACTGTTGTGCTGATGATGGAAAAATGTTGTAATATTTATAATAAGTTACACAAACTTTATTTAATATCATATTATCATGTAAATTTTCCAATTTTTAAAGGTTAAAATTTTTTTAACAGTGAAATATGGAATCAAGCACGTTTTTAAACTCTAAAATCAACAATATCAATACATTTCTTTACTGTAAATGTAGAAAATATTTTTCTGTAATTTTGCAGTTCCATTCTGGTGACCACAGCTGCCAGAATTTTACCATAGAAACTTCTTTTTTTTTTTTTTACAGCGTGGGGCTTCCCTATCCTCTCTAACACATCCTTTACTTTATGCATACTTTTCTTGTTTGACAGTAGCTAACACAGGAAAAAGAAGTGCCGTTTGGGTTTATGTATATTAATAACAACAAAGAAGTGTCATTCTGAGGCAGTAGAGTGCCGCAATTTAGTCACATTAGCATCAGATAAAATCATGATTGGAGCTGAGTAACACAACGGTGAAAAGTGGAAGCGAGCATCAAGCTCCCATCAAGTAGATTACATTCAACCGGTACCAGAGAGGTTTTACTGCTAAATGTCAGCCGAACATCTTATCAGTTAATTTATGCCACCGGTCGCTCTTTGAGGCTTTAGGCGCTCTGTCAAGCAGCCCTCAAAAGTAATGGAGACAGCAGGTAGATGACGGCGCTCCTGTTACTGTTTTAAAATTAGAATCAGAGGCTACTACAGATCTGTGACATAATGTGATATAAGATGAGGCGTAATATGGGTCAGCTCTGTGGCTTAGTCAGAGGGGACTGTTGCCTCAGTTCATTAAAGTCTTTAGGATGAATCTGACCTAGCTGGCCGGCTCCTCTGGGTGGAGTTTCTCCATATGTTTGCACCGCTTTCCTCCACAATCAGAAGAAACAATCATAATACTGGCTACAGAAACAGTAAGATCTAACTATTGTGAGAGTTGTTCATGTCCTTGTGTCTTATCCCTGGTGACCTTTCCAGGATGTACCATGCCACTCACCCACTGCATGCTGGGATACTCTGGAGGACAAACAGTAGCTTGGTATAGGAAATGTATGTGAGGATACTCTAAATCAGGGGTGTCGAACATGAGGCCCGCGGGCCAAAAGCGGCCCTCCAGAGGGTCCAATCCAGCCCTCAAAGTGTAAAAATTCCAGAGAAGACATTAACTGCAGATTGTAAATTAGTAAAACTATAAATTTAAAATCATTTCTAGACCATGACAAGTTGTTTGGATCAGAAAGTAAAATACTAGATTGTTCTTTGTTCATTTATCATTTTGTGTCTCATTTTTCTAATATTTTGTCTTGTTTTTGTTGTTTTTTTTATCCTTTTTTGCCTGACTTTCGTCTCATGTTTTTGTCGTTTTGCCAGACAAATGTTCAGATGCTCCAGAACCTATCAGGCTATAAAGGCAGCTGTAAGTATTTGGATAGCTGAGCTTTAAACGTAAATAACAGACATGACATCTAAAGCTTTAGGTTCACTTTGAGTAGATTTACATAAACAGAGAAGGAACTACTTGGGAGATGTGTCTGTTTGAACACAAGCACCCACATTTGTGAGGTTAAAACATAATTGGAGACTTGATTTTATTATTATTATTGATATTGCACAGCCTTGTGGAAGAGTTACTGAGCATTTCACTGACCAAAATCCTGAGGTTCTGTTCCCGAAGTCTTCTCTGGATTAAGAAAAGTGTACAAAAGAGCATCCTTTACTTGCTGTACAGTCAAAAAGGGGTTTTCTTTCTGGGGTCTGCTAGCTCATTTTCTATTTTTCCTGCAAGCCTTTAGTAAACCAGCTTCCTTTGATATCTCTCCCACATATTTTTGCTTTTTTGAGCATCAGTGTTGTCTTCGCTGACACCGTCACATCTTTACTCCTCATTTTCTCTGTTATCGCAGTTTAAACAGGAACTCCCAATCAGCTTTGATCCACGTGTGAGCTCTTTTAATCACTAGACAGACACAACTGCCCAGGAAGCATGTAGTAGAGTGAAACCTCGTATTTCTCCCACACAAAGCTCTTTAACTACTGACATACACCAGATTATACCACGTGTTGCAGCTTTTTGTGGAACTCTTTGAAAGCAGCCACTATATTTCTGCTTTTTGCTTTTTGCGTAAAACTACTTTGCATCTTCTAGAAAGGTCATAGAAGTAAGAGAACTAAGTTGAAATGTTTTAATCTGTCACTGATGATAATATTTACAGCACCAGAAGTCATTCCTGCTGTCATATCAACTCACACCGCCGTCACCTGTTCCTGTTTGTGACCGTCATGAGTTACTGTTTGTCCTGTATGAAGGATAATACATTTGCAAATCCAGTTTTGCATACTTCGTTTCCATGGGAACATGAGGCAACGCAGCAAAGCCGGTATTAACCCAAAAGCAAAAACTTCCATTGCAGTTTAAGTTTACAGTATTTCATGTGTACTTAAGTAAATGAAGTTCCTTTATTCATTCTTCCTGTCAGTGTGTGAGCATCTGCTGCTGTTCAGCATCAGCATGCAGCCTCTTCTGAGGACCTCCTCCTCCTAAACTAGAGCTCAGTGGCTGTTTTCTCCCAGACTGCTGGACTGTCATCTTGTTCTGACATCTTCTCGGGGCTTTGATGCTAAATCCTTTAGTTTGTATTCAGTTTCAATCTTGGATGATTGGTTATGTTTTGTTAAAAACCACTCAAGGTAGAAGTTTTTTACAGTTTCAGGACGTGAGCAACTAGAAGTGAAATATTAGTGTCATAATTAGGTTTATTGTGGTCAACTGCCGGATTTAGCAACACATAACACTGTAATATGTCTGTGAAAATGGTTGATTTGTTGTGTTTTCTCTATAGAGGAGACTATATGTGTTGCTAGACTGTGAGATTAGTACCTCTGGATGACCCAAATGTTGTTTTTTCCCACCAGTGAAGGCATAAAAGCACACTAAAAGTAGTTAAGGTTAGGTAAGGAGCTTTCTCTGTTGAGAAAAAGCAGCCAGGTGGGAGGAAATAGAATTGGACTGCTTCCTGCTTCACCTAACTGTACCTCTGGTCACTCACCTCTGGCCGACATCCTCCCTGGGTCAGCAGCCACTGTAAGCAGGCCAGGTTACCCGTGGCCGCCGCGTCATGCGCCGGGTTCGCCCCATTGTTGGCCAGGCAGTTCCCCGGCAGCCCTGCCTCCTCCACCAGGAAGCGCAGGCAGGTGAGCTTCCCGGCCCGGGCTGCGTGGTGGACAGGGGAGGCCCCGAGCCCGTCCTTGACGTCGCTGGTGAGCGCTTTCGCCGCTAATTGCACTTTGAGAGTCTGCACGTCGCCTTGCCTGGCGGCGAGCAGCGTCCGGTCGCCCTCCACCACCATGGCTGGCCCAGACTCTGCTGCCGTACGGTTGCCTTCGTTGACCCCGATCAGCTTCACCGTGCGGATGAGGTCAGCATTGTCTTCACAAAAGCCTCAGATCACGTCAGTCAGCGGGTTGATTTTGTTTGGCGGCTCAGTTATCCAACCATGGATCTCCAATGCGCAACGGTCGGCTTAGTTCATAAGCAGCACATTTTACTAAGAGACACCTGTTTACATGTTGAAATAAAACTCAGTCCATTACTATTAACCTGAATGAACCCCCTTATGTTTTACGCCTCGCTGTGGCTCGTGTCCGGTCCTGTTCTCTCTGACGCGCGTAAAATCCCAAACACCTGTTGCGCAAAGTTTAATATCCAAGCAAACTACATTTATCTAACCGGTTTATTTACCCGTTTTGCTGCCGAATAACCACCGCCTCGTGTGTGGAGCCTTTGGAGAATATTGCGCCGCGGTGTTTTTCTTCCTATAGTAGCAGATGGCGACATGGGACTCAGCGCCTGTTAAATAATCCATCAGGGGGAGGATCGCTGAGCCTGTTACAGTTTGCTGCTTTCTGGAAATCGGCTCAGAAATTAAAGGAGCAGCGCGGACAGGCTACTCAGAATACTCCGAGTACAGACAGAGAAAGTTCTACAACTGTGGAGGTGGTGGTGGGTGTCAGTCAGGCAGCTATTGAGCCACAACTAAACACCAATTCAGCGATGGACTTTTTGAACTCACGCCCAGTCCTGTTTGCATACAGCTTCTCCTGCATTAATTTTACATGGCAGTGAACTCAGCATCACTGGACACCTGCAGGTTGATCACTGTAGAGGTCCATCTGGTGGCCTTTTGTGAAAGTGTAACACTAAATATTGTTGCTTTGCCCAGTTCAGGACAATGTCTACTTTCTTTTAGTTGTATTTTGAATATTTACCACATACAATATGAAGCTACACAAGAAATAAGCCTAAGTGAACAAATTTAGAGGATATTTTTTGATGTAGCTTTAACTTTAGCAGCAGCATAAATGTAATGTAACACATACATTTTTAAAAATATTTTTGTAAAAGGTTTGAATATTGCCAATTAGTTTAGCAATGATGAGTCAAGGACAAAACTTTACTGTCACTTTATTATCATTTAATTCCTTCCATAACAAATGTGAAATCACCAGGAATGTTTTATCTACAGCATTCAAAATTTCTTAACATAATCATTTTTCGTGTTCAAACTAATGAATAACACTCCACACGATGCCCTCAAAAGTCCCACAGGTTCAACTTATTACAGAAAACAGAATGTGGAGCTGGAAGCACAAATGTTTGATGTTTTTGTTTCAGAAATAACTGATGATGAGAATCACTGTTAATTATATTTCTGCTGCTACAAATTTATTAATACACTGATTATTTTTTTCATAAGTCAGTTGTTTGGTTATTAAAATGTCAAAAATGAGTGGAAAAGGCCCAAACTTAACATCTGAAGCATACACCATCACACAGAACAAATAAAATCAGCAATAATCTCACATTTGAAACTTAAAACCAGCAGTTGTTTGATGTATGCTTACAGTAAGGCTTAGGTTATGTTAAAATACTCAGTCCACTTAAAAGCTAGATCTCTTTATTTCAGTGTTGTTTAAAGGTTATCCAGGCCACTAACCTCCAATAACGTACCTAAAATTAAAACTGACTACACCACAAGTGGTCAGAACCTGAATTTATTCTAATGACAGACCTTCAAGATCTCACTGTGGAGACTGAAAACACCGAACCATGTGTTATACACACATTTTTGGAGCTAATAAATAGTTTGGTTTGTTTAAACCCTCACTCTAAACTGACATTTTGACACTTTATTGCAATGGATCAGTGTTTTTTTATATTTTGTAGCTGCACTATTAAACTGTGATTTCTACATCATAAAAGCATTTAGTCAAATCAACTAATCTTCTCTAGTTTCCTTACAGTAAATCAGCGTAACCATTAATTCAACTCCATGTCCTAACTTTCTTCAAGTTGTTGTCTTAAATTTGACGAATTTAACTCTGCTATTTTTACACTTTTTAAATGACTTGGACCTTTGAACAGCAGGGAATTTACATTTCTATGCAGAATCAAGATCTGTCAGACTGGTCACCTGATAAAAAGGACACGTCAGCACACGTCAGATGATGCTCTGAAGAAGACTGCAGTTGCAGTCGACACATGTCAGCTAAGGTAAAACCATCTTATCTTTGATTTGTCGGTATAAAAAATAATGTTATCCTATGATAATTAATGACAAAATGAACATCATCCAAATATGTAAACAGATATGTTTTTGCTTATAACAATGGATTATTGATCCAAGGCAAACATTTTAAATATTTTGCAGCATTAAACATAATTGTTATTACAGAGAACCTTGTCACGTTATATGAACCCTAACAGGAAATGTTTTATTTGTAACTTCTATTGGAATGTGTGAAGGAATAATTAAGTAATGAAGCCTTTTATTAGAGGAAATAATAGTCATTTATGAATTACGATAACAATATAATCTGACAGATTATGATATTAAAAATCCTTTGAGCTGGGTTGTCTATCATTATACAGAGTAGATTATCTTCAACCAACCAGTAAAATGCTCCAAGTTAAAGTAAAATGATCCTACAATATAATCCTGTAACACTCTGAACTGGACCATTTTGCAAAAGACTGTATTTTTTATTTATCATCATTTATATTTTGGTTGCAATACTTGTGTGCTTTCATCAAAGTAGTAAAATGTTGAGTGCAAGATTTGATGTGTAACATTTGCACTGTGGTTTCATAATAACTAAGTAAAACAAGTGAAAAAGTCCACGGTATGGTGCACTCAGCCAGTTAAATAGCTCATCCAAAGTCTACAAGGGAAGTAAAATGTTTAGCAGTTTTTACTTCCACTTTGAAAAACATGTTCTGATAAAATAAACATCATCTTAGTGAGGTTTGGTTGAACAAGGTCAAGTTTAGAAATAAAGCATTTTCTATTTATGCAGATGGTCTGTCAACCTGATGCTGTTATGAACTGTAATACTTTTTATTACCAAATGGTGGCAGGAAAGTCTTGTATTGTTCAGTGCAGCTTTCTCCACCTGCAAAGGTGTTCAGGTGTGAAGTCATCCTTATGTTGTAGCTCTTTGATATCAGTGGAATCCGTCTCACACATGTAGGACATACAGATAAAACATACACTACTGTGCAAAAGTTTGGGGTCAATCAGACAATTTCTCACTTTTATCCATGTGCTAACATAATTGCACAAGGGTTTTCTAATCATCAATGAGCCTTTCAACACCATTAGCTAACACAATGTAGCATTAGAACACAGGAGTGATGGTTGCTGGAAATGTTCCTCTGTACCTCTATGGAGATATTCTATTAAAAATCAGCTGTTTCCAGCTACAATAGTCATTTACCACATTAACAATGTCTACACTGGATTTATCATTCATTTAATGTTATCTTCATTGGAAAAAATGCTTTTTTTCAAAAATAAAGACATTTCTCAGTGACACCAAACTTTTGAACGGTAGTGTACATATAACATTTCTAAAAACCAGATTTCTAAATTCAATGAAATTAGTTTCTTGTGTACTTCTATTATCCCAGAGGTCCAACAAATTTCAAACCCAGAGAAATCTCTAATTTTATTAGTGTAACTGTGTTTCATTATGAGCACCTGTTGATGGAAGCAGATCTCCTATTTTCTTTCAAAAATAAGTGACCCCAAACTGTTGAACTGTATGTGAAAAAGGACTAATGGTGAAAGTTTTAGGTATTAATATTTGGATGGAAACAATAACTCATCGGTATTTCTGTGCTTTGGGAGCCTCAAGTCAACAGAAAATAACATCAAAACTATATTTTATATATAGGCTACATTATCTGGAGCTGTTTTTGTGGTATCATTTGGGAGAAATTCTAAAAGATATAAATATTTCCAGCCTCCTTCACACTCTGCCTGCTCAGTGTCCGACTGGGTTGATTGATTTTGACGCTCTGCGGGACGCTGGGGGTCGTTTGGTGGTGTTGGAGGGTGAGGAGGGGGTTGTGGGTGAGTCTCGTGCTCGACGCGTGCCTCTTTTTGCCCCATCTGTTGCACCGGTCCAACTGTCACCGACACCGAGCGCCAGTTTATTTGGAAGGGGGGAGAGGGGGGGATTCCCACGGTGCTGGTAGTACAATCCCCAGGAGGAAGTGGACAATAAAAACCCCTAACAAGCTTTAAGGGGACATGCATCAGAAGTGTTACAGCCTGGGAACCTGTCAGAACGCACGAATGATGCTGTTATTCAAATGAATTCAGAATAGTAAAATATCTGTGCGCATTTAGTGTCACATTTGGATGAATATGTTTCCTGAAGGCGCATTGTTTGTTTACTGTCAACATAGCAACTCCCAGGACCAAACAAGTGACAGTATTTTAAGTACAGTATGCCATATTAAGTTCTAGGCTAATGTTTCTTTCTTTTGTTTGAAAAATACCTCAAGATTTTACTCCACAAATGTTGAAAATGTGCGTTTTTTAAATATCAAACATGACGTTTACTATTCACCAATCTTCTTGCTCTGATATTTATGCAATCTATAAGTTCATTATGCATTTTCCTATTTGATTATTGAAGTCCAAACGCTGCATAAAAACCAGGACAGTCCTCTGGGTGCAGCTGCAGCGTTTGAAGGTCCCTCCAACCACAGGGTTTAATCAAGTGGAGGTAATGCTGGGGCTCCTATTCCCAGGGTTTCATTAAAAGACCTTCCCACAACTTCAGCAGTGAGAAGCTAAATCCCCATTGAACTAGGAAAAAAAGGGGGGGAGCAGCCAACGGTTTTTCCTCCTGCGCAGCCTGGGAAAGAAGCTGGGATATTTCTTGCACGCGTCGGACGTGCGACAGTTATTCAAATTGGACTCGATTATTCAACGCGTGGGCCCCCCTCATCTATTGTGTGGCCACATCTGCTGCTGCGCGGGAACATTTAAAAAAAAATGGGGACATTTTCTGCTCAAGTCCAGGTCCTCCTGTAACATTCGACAATGAAATATACTGGAAAGACCGTAAAGTGGTTCAATCTACAGTAAAAACACCAATTCAGTGATTAAAAGTAAAAAAAAAAAAAAAAGGAGTGAACGACGGTTTTTTGTGCGTAATTGCGCACTGGGATCAATGGATGGCACAGATATAGTGTTAAAGCTGACCTAGAATTATCATATTATTATGAAAATGAGAACATTTGAGTTTAAATCTCCAACTTATAGCCATTAATAACACCAGGATTATTATTATTATTATTATTATTATTATTATTATTATTATTATTATTATTATTATTATTATTATTATTATTATTATTATTATTAGTCGTAGTAGTAGTAGTAATATTATTAGCATTATTATTATATAAAACTACATTCAAAACCAGTTCGTGTCTAAATGACGTAATGACGTAAACCTGGTTTTATTATAGAGCAGCTCCTCGCGCTCATCCCTAGCTGGACGGCGCGTGCCACACACTCATTACTGTCGCTTGAGTAAACTCGGGCGCGTGCAGGAAGGCGAAGGAGGCCTTCAGTGTGTTAAAAGCACAGAATACCTGCATATATGGTTTGGATATATACTCTGTTTTATGATCATCACAAAGAACACAAATGAAAACACAGTTCTAATAAAAAGCAGGTTGTAATTATTGTTTATGAAAAAAGAGACCAGACAAAATGAGCTTTATTCAGCAGCTGACAGAAGACAAACACACACAAAGAGAGAAAATGACTTTATTGATGCTTCTTCTCCATCCCCAATCCTTTCTTTCTTTCTTTCTTTCTTTCTTTCTTTCTTTCTACCATCTTTTGAATGAGCTGCTGGAGCTGATGTTATATTCAAATCTACTTTGTAATATTAATAAAACACTTGAAGCAGTATGGATATTCATAATGTGTTTACATCTATGTTAAACCATGCATATGTAAACTGAATTACAAACTAAATCAAATTGATAGTTAAATTAGCAGTGATTTCCTTATGCAACTTGCATTTTATCCAGTAAACATTGCTTTAGATGTGAGGACTTTTCACACTGCAAGAGAATTTATCCAAAACCTGCATGGAGCTTTAATCAGAACAGCAAGATGCATTCAGAAAACACATCGTCTGACCTAAAGGAACACAGACCAAAAATAAAACAGCTCTGTTGGATTGGTTTCCTTCATTTTGATGTAGAAAAGTTTAAAAAAAAAAACTGTATAAAGTTTTTGCTCTACACCTGAGCGATCTGAATTCTATAAAATTTGAACCAATGTGCAGCTTTTCAATATTTTTTAATAACTGTTCACTCTTACATTGTACAAAAGCTCCAGACTGAGATAAATCTACAGAGATAATAAGCTTTTCTGCATTCTCTATCATCATTCTCTTCTAGTTTTGGACATTTACTTTATTATGATAACTGCCGGGCAGATTAAATAACAAGCAGCAAAAATAAGTACACATTGTTTCTGAATTAAGAAGCCATAAAGAGGTTCAGAGGTCATCTTGCTTCTTCCCTGATTCCTTCAGACATAACTCAGACATCTTCTGTCCCCTTGAACTCACCCTCCAGACTGACGTCTCTCCCACAGTGACTCATTCATCCGTGAGCTGCAGTGAGAATTTCTACATCAGACTTTCTCACACTCAGGCTCATTAGCGACAGACAGAAACATGCAGGGCAACTAATTTAACAAGACAGGTGTTTGTTTTTCCCCTCTACAATGTAACAGAGAAAAACCCCAAATCACTCCAGTGTGACATCATTTATAACATAAGATCAGGTTTAGTTCTTTTACTATAGCTGCAGTGCATCTAACAATGAAGCCACAATAAGTGCATCACAGCAACAATATAAAGATGCAAATGAGCAGATTGAACACAGTGTTATACTTAGAATTCACAATCATACTCTTAGTCTTGTGTTACAGTTTAAACAGCTGATTATTGGTGCTATTTTCATCTTTTTTATCCAGATCTCATCAAACAAGCTCAGAAAACATCGCATCAAATAGTGACACCAAATATTTCATGCATAAAGACATAAACACTCATCAGAATGAAACAACAACTTCAGATTGATTCAAATAATGAGCTGAGATTTCATGCATCTCCAAAACTGCTTCACAGAACCAAAGCTACATGTTCAAATATCTGCAAATAGAATGTAAAGTTTCATACTGAAGTGACAAACATACCAGGTGTGGCTGCACGTCGTTGCTCTGTGCTCGTCAGTCCTGCAGCTCGTTGGCTGGTAGCTCCACTTGTATTGAGCGCCCTTTTACTCCACGAGGTTTGGGGCTCCGTGACAGGGACGCTGCTCTCTGTGGGCGGACACTTTCCTGCAGACCACGCCCACTCCTGTCTCCACTCTGCTGGACTCCTGCAGGACTGAGCAGGAGCATGAACCAGTGCACAGAAATATACAGAATAACAAGGAAATATTGTAAGGATAGAGCCGTTTTTCCTCTTTTAGTTTGGTTTTTAAAAAGAGTTTAAATCTTATTAATTAGACTAAAAGTAGAGGCATTTAGTTGCTTATTTGTTGTTGGGACAAATATCCCTAAGAAATCCAAACATAATGTTATAATATAATACATGTTGAGCATTACAAACACCTTTTTTTGTTGTAGGAACTAATGTGATCTATTTATTGCTGTGTTTCCCTATGATAAGGCAAAGGAATGAATACTTTTAAATCATAAGAAATCTGCTTTTAAAATACAGATTTATTTTAAAAAGCGTCTATTAGGGGCATCAGTACAGTGTAATATTGCCTATATTTAATTTCCTGATTGACTGCCCACTCCCTACTTTCCCCCTGGACTCCCGTTAATGCTCCCTGTGTCTCTGTAACTTCAGAATCATTTATCGGAGCAGGAAAGCCATCTGCTGCCTTTGTTCTCGTGGCTCGTGCTGTTCTCGTGCCCCTGATATGACAACACAATGGATCCTCCTCAATCACCAACCACATATTCAAAAAACCCGCCACCAAGCTGCCTGAGCTGCTGGCTGCCCTCATGTGCCCAAATATTACCAAAAATATGAAGAAATAAACAAATAGTAATCAGTATCTGTGTTCCATCATCCTCTCTGGTCCAGATGTCGGTGGTCTGCTGGCTTTGCGCACACTGACGTGCGTAAAAAGTCTGTCAGACCTGGGGACGTCAATGATTGGTGGAGAGCCAATGCGACGCTGTGAGTTTACCTTTTGTCAACTTTGAAGAGGAAAAACAAATGTGCGCCACCAGATGTGTGCTTGGAGCTTGGCTTTTGGCTTGGTTGGGCTTCTTTGGGTATTCAAATCCCGTCTGAGCCATCCATCCGCGTTTACGCAATTCCATTAAAAATGTTCCTCGCCTCTGAAACAACAAGAAGAGACGCTGCGTCCATTTTCAAAGTGCAACAGACAATAGGATATAAATGACACAGCGTCTGTAGAGTAATTAATGCTTATATGACACTTCTAAAAGCTGTTCAATCACTTGGTTTCTTACTTTCTCATTCATAGTTTACACAGTGAAATGACACAATCTGTTTCTATAAAGCACCATTTATAACTAAAGAACCCCCTTATTTAGTAAACGACTCTTTAAAGTATGGAAGCTTTGTCAGTTTAATTGTTTTAGTTGGTTTGGTGGCAGGCAATAGCACAAATAAAATCAGAGCTACAACTACGATTATTTTCATTTGTAATTAATATGCAGATTCTGTTCCCTATTAATCGATTAAACATTTGATCAGAAAACTGAGAATAATGCCCGTCACAGTTTCCCAAATCACAAATTTGCATCTTTTATTACATTATTCTCTCAGATCAACATCCATCCATCCATTATCTATACACCGCTTATTCCTCACTAGGGTCGCGGGGGGGGCTGGAGCCTATCCCAGCTGACTCGGGCGAAGGCAGGGGACACCCTAGACAGGTCACCAGTCTGTCGCAGGGCTACATATATAGACAAACAATCACTCACACATTCACACCTACGGGCAATTTAGAGTAATCAATTAACCTCAGCATATTTTTGGACTGTGGGAGGAAGCCGGAGTACCCGGAGAGAACCCACGCATGCACAGGGAGAACATGCAAACTCCATGCAGAAAGATCCCGGGAAAGCCGGGACGCGAACCAGGGATCTTCTCGCTGCAAGGCGAAAGTGCTAACCACTACGCCACTGTGCAGCCCTCAGATCAACATGTCTAGAAAAAAAATGTCAGTTGTACTACAGTGGAAAACACAGAAATGCTGCAAATTCTTACATTTGGTTCTTTCTTTTTGCTTTAAAATGGCTTTTAAAAGATGATTATCCAAACAAAATCAGTTGGATGATCCCTTAAAGTGAACCTAAAGGAACCGTTTTTTATTGTTCTTTGGGGGTTCCTTTAAAGAACCGTTTGATGAGGAGATTCTTGAAAGAACATTTTGCTGAAAGGTTCTTTGTGAAATTAAAAGCAATTCCTAGCATCACTACCAAGAGCAATTTTTGGGTACAACGAGCACCTTATAGCTCCTTTGTAGAGTGTGAAGTAGATTCTGTCTTTAATCTTGAGGTGAGCAGTGGATGTACATTAATGTGGATTTATTCTGTTCAGTTTTACTCAGGTTGTTTTTGTACTACATAATAGTAATGATAATAATTATTTATATAGCACCCAAGGAACGTTCACACAGTGCTTTGACAATCAAGCAAGACAAGACAGAGCGTTCAAACGAAATAAATAATAAATAATATAACTAATTACCATTTCAGGACCTCGTGGCTGCAGAAATAACGACGTCACTGTGAAACATCTGCAGACTTTGGGGTTTATATTTAGCTTTTGAAGTAACTTTTAGTCATTTTAATGGAACATTTTTCAGTTTGCTGGAAATTCTTTTTTAAAAAAATGTGATCTTTAGATTCATCTCCATCTTTTGTCACCGTCTCCTGCGTCACGTGGTCTACAGAGACGCTGACGCAGACTTCAGGACAGATTCGGTGACGTCACGTGAACTTCGTGCAGCCAAAAAAAAAAAAGTTGTGATTTTGTTCCTGAATGCTGCGGCAGATGCTTCCTGAACGTGGCGTTGGTTTCAGCTTGGGAAGCCTCTGGGCTCATTTTGATAGGAGTTTCTTCTGCTTCCCCAGAGGATGAAATAATGAACAAACAGAAGAAAACAAACCAATGATTCACTTTTTATTTATTTAGACCAATGTTTCCCTTTTTATACATAAATTACCTCACTAAAAGAACATATTTACTTCAAAACAAGTTAGTTTATAAATGAGGATAAGCACGTTTTGATTGAAAAAGATGTCATTCTACTGATCCACACAATGAAACATACACATTTTGGTCATCCTTTTTTTGGTTTGCATCTAATGATGGTCACTCAGGTTAAGATAATCAGCTGCAGGACCACTAAAGACTTTATAAAGTTGGATCTAAGTTATTTGACAGTTTCCTTTAGAATCAGCTCCTCTCCACCATGTAGGTTGACAATGGAGCTGCTGTCTTTGTGTTGGAGGAGTCTCACACATCTCATGCAGATTTTCATGCACTGTAACAAAAGAAAAGCTCTTTGTCGATCTCTGAGCCACTTTAGAAAACAATAATTACATGTGGAGCAACATAACATGTTCTGTCAGGGCTCAATGTGTAACTCTGAAGCTAGAATCAGACACAACAGGTGGATTTTAGCTGTCAGATGCTCTTCAGCACCATGGACAGGGATCAGGTACCACACTGATCAGAAGCATCAACCACACCTGTTTCATTTCAGACTTCTCAGTGGAAGCGTAGGATGTAGCTATAGAAAGGATGTGCACCCAGACTAGTTCTTGAAGATCTTACATTAGACCCCTTATGTCACAGGTGTCAAACTTATTTTAGTCCAGGGTCCACATTCAGCCCAGTTTGATCTCCAGTGACCAGTAAAATCACAGCATAATAATCTCCAAATTTTTCTTTAGTTTTAGTGTAACAAAGAATGAATTATCTTTTTACAAAACATCATGAATCAATTTATCATTTACACATTACAACTACAGATCACAGAGTGTCTACAAAGGAACACAACATTTAATCACAGCTATCTGGAACTGAACCATAGAGTGTTTTACTTTATGATCCAAACAACTTGTCATGGTCTAGAAATGATTTTAAGTTTATAGTTTTACTAATTTACAATCTGCAGTTAATGTCTTCTCTGGAATTTTTACACTTTGAGGGCCGGATTGGACCCTCTGGAGGACCGCTTTTGGTCCACGGGCCGCATGTTGGACACCTCTGATTTATGTCATTGAATGCTCATGAGGGTTACTGCCCTGCTAAAGGGGTAGAAGAGAGAAAAGCAAGTAGACAAAATTGTAGAAAGTGATAAGTGCTGCTCAAAGGAGAATTGTTAGATTTCTCTCTGAAATACTGTAAGGTCCAGACCTTGTAAAGTGTCCTGACATTGCGTACATTCTGACTTAGTGACCTCAAGGCCCACTTACTAGCTTTATCTCTTCAAGACTGACCCGCCATTAAAGTGTGAGATGTGACTCAAAGCTGCAGGAGATGATAGTTTTTTGTTAAAGCTGGAAACATTAGTTACAGAAGTTCTGTTAAAGAGAATTCTATTTGCAGAGAGACCAGAATAATGCAGGGAGGGAATGCGTGCAACAAAGAATCTGGACTGAATCCAAACCCAGAATATTGTTCTTGCATGACCTTAAAGCTCACTGACTCATTAGAAAGTTTGTTTCCTTCAAGAATCCATTAGGAATAAAAGTTGACTACAGATTTTGAATGATAAGGAATGAAGAACTCACAAAGTTAAGCAACCCATTGTCTATGTTGCCATCTTTAACATGTTGGAAGTTGTTCAAAATGAGATTTATGCTGAGTTTTGACAGAGAGAAACCTGTTAAATGTCAGAAATGCACTGCTGTGTTGGGCTGGCATCAGGTAGTCGAGGAGTTACAGGCTTAAGTTTTTGATTTTGGAATTGGAACAGTCAGTTAAGTTCAATTTTCTGGTTGCTTAGATCCTGGATAAAAGAGAGCAGAGAGAATAAAACTATGTTTATATTTAACATATAGCTTCAGGTGAGTAATCTGCAGATTGTTTTAACCATTATTTTATCGATATTTTAAGTAATAAAATGCCAAATTGTTGAAAATGTCCCTCAGAATTTTCAACAAAAGTGACCAAATAGTTTGTTAGACTTCGTTCAAAACCAAATGGGTTGAGTTTAATATCACATCAAGTCACAGAAAACCCACAGAGGTTAGAATTGTTGCATATTTGGCATCTTTTATCTTGTAAAGTGCCTCATTTACGGGTTAATCCTAAACAATTGCTCACTAGTTTTCTGTTTGTAGATTAATACTTTTAGTTTGATCATTCGAGGATGTTTTAATAAAAGAAGACTGAATAATATTTTATATTTGTGCAGTTTAGTTTCTTAGATTGACCATTTCTAGTCAGTGCAGTGATTTTCAACCAGCTGAGCATGTTTGTGTGCAGGTTTCATAAGTTTTTAAAAAAAAAAAAAACAGGGGTCAAAGGAAAAAGGCTTTAAAATTCATGTAAGGAGAAACGTTTTTATCTGAAGAAGGCTTTTTATCTTTGGCTTGTCTCATATGATCATGGTGTTAAACTTAGAAAACTATCCACAGATGAATTCTGTTCATCAGAAAACACTGTAATCAATGTGCTTGTTAATCTTTAAAATCTGGCTGCAAGTCTCCATATGACAAACAACACTGAATTTACTGGCCACCTTGCAAAGTGTTTCACAGTTTTTTCAGTTAACAGTTACTACAATTTTCCTCAAAAACACACACATCCACGTACAAAATAATTTAGTATCCCTTCCCTCCCTCTTTTTTCACTGAAAATGTGACAATAATGGTTGCGACAAGAGTTATAAAAAAAGGATGCACAGTCAACTGTAAGAGGAGTTTCCCCCGTTTGGTTTGTTTCTTCGGTAACAGTTGAGAAGCAGCGGATCTTAATGAACTGTGTTTATTCTGCAGCTAGATTCTCTCAAGGTGGAGGATGTCAGTTATTTCACTGAACCACTGATTAGGAGACTTGCATGAAGTCTCCTAGTGCTATGGTCTTGTTTCTAGAGTAGATGGTGCTGGATCGTCCTGTCTTCTAGTCTTTATGACTTTAAACCTTTATAACTAATTTTTGTAGAACAAACGGTTTATTTTTCTGCTGAATGTGTGACCTGCCATATAAGACACATCAGTAGATTATCTGCAGAATCATAAATGAACAGTTTTTGAGCTCTGACAGATAAAGCCTCGTGATTCTGTCTTTGCATTTCTACAGAATATTTCACTCAAAGATTTGCAATTTTTTTAAGAAGTTACTGTTCATATTTTGGTAAAAAACAAACAAAAATATAAACATTATGAACTCTGACAAATGGTAATAATCATATTCTACTATATGTATCTTGCAGCATTATAAAAACTTCTCTTTAGACACTCACAGAACCACAAAGGTTTAGATATTGACCCACAACAGCCTTTACTGCACTTCATGCTCATTTAAGTAAATGGGTGAACAGTAAGGCTCAGGGCAATATAGATTTGTTTAAATAAGTAAACATTCTTTATTTGATTGTTTTAAGATGTAAAACTTGCTCCAGGTGCAACAGTGGAAACGCACTCTGTAGAATAACTCCTCATTTTCATGCTTTATTGGAATGAAAAATAAATAAAAATGTGACCAATTTCTAATCATTTTAACCCTGTTTAACGTTTCTTTAATGTAATAAAGTCACGTTTAAGGCATTGTTTACACCTTTAAGTGGCTTTCTTTCAGTCTACGTGTTGAAAAGTGTAAAACTTTGCGTGTTTGTCTTATCGCTGTTCAGACACCAGCAGAAGCCCCTCGGTGTCTTGTTGTCTTGTTGTGGCGTAGATTTTGGCTTGGGATGCCAGACATCCTTTGAGGTATCGTCACGATTTGAAGGCTGGAAAAAAACTAGAAGTCTGGAAGCTTCCACGTATGTGCGATGGAGACGATCACCTTCAGCAGCAGAGTCCGAGGACGCGTTTGGTTTCACGCCTCAGTGAAGCCGCGCTTCGGCTCCATCTGGCTGAAGGCTTTGGCTCGTGTCAGTCTCATGCCGTTCATACAATCACACTCTAACTCATCAGATTTTATACTCAAACTTAATGATTAAGAATTTAGAATCTTTCTGGGAATGCATACATATACATGCCTTTTGACCATTTTATCCAGAATACACTCTTGCGTAAAACTGATCCCCCTAGTAATTATTAATGCCTTCAGTAATAATATTAATGTATGTAATGAACCATTTTAATAGTTTTGTCTTGATTAAAATCGAAATCTGACTTCGAAAAACGTTTAATTCAGCACGGAAGGAAAACAAAGAGTCTTACAACATGCATTTCCTATAAAGTTGCTGTAAACCTCCTGAGTGATTCCACTTCTCTGTCCGTGCTGTAACAAAGGATGTGCGCGCACAGATGGATACCCACGCTGAAACCAGGACAAAAAGGATCCCAACTGAAGCCTCTCGGACTTTTTTTGTTTTATCTCGAAGGGCCAGTTCCCAGACTGGACTTGATGGCAGTTATTTGGGGCCCCATGGGGCAGGGCGCGTGCAAAACCGTGCATTTGAAATGCTTGACAATGAAAAAGAAGCGAGTTCCAGTCCCTCAGCGGAGGCAGCTTGTGATCGAGGAGCAGCGTTACCTTTACTAAAAATGATGTGTGGCTTATGTCTGGTTTCAAAAGGCCCCAAGTCAGCTGCAGTTGAACTGATATTTCAATATGTTTTGGTCGTAAATAGCTCCAAGTTTGGTTAAAAAGCAGATATTTGGCACAAAATCTTCAGTGTGTTTGTTGATATTTAGCACAAAGCAACACAGTTTTAACACAAACTAGATTTTAAAGGCTTTTTGATTCCTTAGATGAACTTGTGCAGTGTTATTGCTTCTTTGTTTGTTACTAACATGGGCTTGGAACAGTTGCGCCATTGTGTCCTTGCGCTCTGATCCAAGCCTCCCCCTCTCCAAAAACCGCACACAAAACCGTAGCTGAAGAGCAGCGCTGGTGAGGACGGGAGTAGGAGCCGAGATGCTGATGGGAGCAGCAGACAGGGGAGATGGGGGGAGGGGGAGGGGAGATGGAGGGGAGGAGGGGCAGGTTTCCCATCTGTTGCGCGGTCGTGGCGCGTGCTGAACGCGTGAATCCCACTGGCAGCGCACAGATCTGTTCAGTGGAATAACCAGCAGCAGAGACGAACTGAAACTATTTAGAAATGTGGAAGTAAAAGCTTTTTGGTTAAAGTTTAGTTAGGTCTATATTCAGTGTTGCGTTTGCAGAATATTAAAGTTGTGCGCGAAAAGAGTTCCAAACTTCTATTGAATCACGTCGGTCTGAACCTTCAACGTGTTTTCCATTCAGCATTTGAACCGCCGTCCGTATTGCTTAGAAATTGGTTCTGCACCCCGCAGACGCTCGCATCTCTCTGCCTGTTCTCTCCAGTCTCCTCCCCCAGAGCTGCAGGTAAACGCCTTGTTGTTGATATTGGAAACAAGCAGCTGACTGAGGTCCAGAAGCAGATGTTAATCCATACATGGCGTGGCTTGGGTATCTGCTTTATTAATTTTAGGAATAGATTAAGCTCGTCACCTCAGATTCACTCATCTGGCTTTGTGTTTCGCTGGCTGATGTAGACACTATCGAATCCATGAGCATAAGTAAATGCACTGAGTTTGTGCTTATATGTGTGTGTTTAATTTCCATCTTTAAATTTGGAATTGTTTATTTATAGCAGAGCAACTTTCAGGTGTCTGTAAAGGAGAGTTTTAACTGATTTGCGCATAAATGTGCGTAATTTTCAATACAAAAATACACAGAATCATAAACATGTTTCTTCTACAGTCAATTATTACATTTATTACCGATATACATACAAATCTGTGTGGAAAATGGCGCAATATTCACTGTATTAAACTGCAACATCGAAGATATTATCTGCTTGTGCTCCGTGTTAAGGAAACACCACTGGTTTAAGTCTGTGCGTAACTAGATCTCGGATGAACGTTGAAGCTTTAATTTTTAAACGCAATAAAACGCAATACTATCACGAAACTCCGCATACCAGCGTACAGACGCAGGGGCCCAGAGGGAGCAGATGGTCCAGACAGGACCTCTCATTTCCCAAAGGCATCACCCCCCTCCCCCGGGTCACAATGGCTTGTGTTCCCTCCCCTCTGACGCCCCGGAGCCACATAAATACGAGGCTCTCCAGCTCTCCGGCACATTTCAGCTCAGTCGCTCCAAGAGCAAGTTTCTCCCCTCAGTAAGCACAACAACACGCAGCAAAACGACATGAGTCCCAGCATCACCACCGAGGCCAGCCAGCCTCTCCCTGCCAGGTCCACCGTGGCCCAGAGAAAGCAAGCAAACGAACTGAGAAAGGTAAGGAAAAGAGAAACTGCATCGCTCTATGTTTTCCTGAACAAGTTTTCTGATTTCATTTCACTGAATGTGCAGCTGAGTAACGTTTTCTTATCATTTCTTCCAGACTCTGAAACCCTTGTTGGAAAAAAGAAGACGTGCTCGTATCAATGACAGTCTCAATCATCTGAAGAGCCTCATTCTGCCACTTGTTGGCAAAGACAACGCACGTTACTCCAAACTTGAGAAAGCTGATATTCTGGAAATGACTGTCCGCTTCCTCAGAGACCTTCCCTCCTCTCCAGTCAAAGGTGAGCATCATGTCTGCAACATCATGGGCACAGAATCTCCTCATTTTCACACATCCTTCCTATGAAATTCCAGCCACTAATGAGATCTTTTCTGCTTCCAGACTCCGCAGACAGCTACAGAGAAGGCTACAAAGCCTGCCTCCAGCGCGTCTCCTCCCTGCTTCCTAAAACCAGCCTGGACCAGGACGCGTGCCAGCGGGTCAACGACTTCGTGCAGCAGTCCATGTCTGCCACAGTCACCCCAACCTGCCTGAACTGCTGCGCTCAGAGCTCCAGGACTTTCCCTCAGATCCAGCAGAGACTCCTGAGCCTGAAATCCAGCTTCAGCTCCAGACCGGAGCTCCAGTCCCGCAGCGCAGTGGCTCCCAGCAGAGCGCAGTCAGGCCCGCAGGCTGGCAGCGCTGCCATGTGGAGACCCTGGTAGACTAGAAGGACATTTATCTCACCTCTTATTTATTTAGAGATGTTTTTATTGCTATTTTTTTTATCTAAATAATGTTAGTCTAAGTATTTAAGAAGAAGACTTGTTGGAGTTGCTTTATATTTATTTAATTCAGCATTTGACTCATTTTGCGTTTAATGCCAGAAAGCACAGATCTCAAAGAAACTGAAGTCTATGAGCTTTTTAAAAATGCAATCCTCTTTGGGGTTTCAGAGATATGGGTTGTAGATAACACTTTTGTAAAACCCCAAGGGTTATTTGGTTTGAGGTTTGCACGATGGACTTAAAAGTATTTTGGTCTGTGCAACAGAATAGTCTGTAAACACTATGTGTTCTATAGGATTCTATTAATTCTCTTATTTGGAAAAACATGGTTTTGTGACTTTTTGTTGTTTTGTCATTGACAAAAGATTTTCAATAAATGCACGTTTGAAAAAGATGGTTGTGTTGTTCTGATCTTTGGTTTCCTGAAGGATGTCAGACTGGAAGGAGGGGATTCTCAGGGAGGTGAAAGGAGTGAAAAAGGCGCGCAAACGCATGAAGCCACAGGTCATCCAGGGCTATTGATGCTGCTGAGCAGCTGCTCTATTGTTGCTGATGTGAGGCGCCTCTCTGGTTGCCGCCAAATTTGTGGGAAGAAGTTGTGTGACAGGAAACACTGAGATTACTGCAGCTGGGAGTTACAAAGGAAGGTTTGGCAGAACTCCAAAAACAGTAATGACAGCAAATCCTCACATATCAACCCAACTATTACTCTAATATAATAAGAACTATTACAATAAAGTTAGGTTATTTTGCTTTCTGTCTGAAATTTACCACCTTAACAGAACAATACTGAAAATGAATATGTTAATTTCTGGTGTTTATTCCTCATCCTTTATATATGATTGTACAGCCCTCTGCAGCTTTTATTGCATAAACGCTTTCCTTTTTTTGTTTCTTTTCTTTTTAAAAAATCCTTCCAGTTGTTTTGCTTTACTGACTATAACCTTATAATACATTTGTGCATGTTTTCACCAACAGTCTAACAAGAAGAAATGTCTTAATTTTACAGCAAAATAACTTAGAACTCTTTATGAAAACATTTAATTTAATTAAACTGAGTTCTAATGACCAGTTATAATAGTTGACTTTTTAAGATATTATTTTTTGCATTGTTTTTACATTTTGTAGGACTTTGGTATAGATTATAAAACATTATAGAGACTAAAGCAACCCATGGCACATACTGCAGTTTGTAGGTATCGACAATACATCTAGTTATGGGCATGCTCAGAAGTGGAAAACATAAAGTCTGTAAATGTTAAAATAAATGAGCTTATATTAATTACAAGAAATTCTTCTTTATAGAACAATGTCTACGCTCTTACATTGTACCATAATGATGGCTTATATTGGAAGGATGAAGGACAGAAAGTGAGAATTTAATGAAACAATGAGAAGATATTGATAACTGACTGATAGAATTCTTTTTAAAGACTCACATCTGACATGTAATATGTTCATTTATATTTTACATTTAAGTTGATCAGATAGGAAGATATTGAGGTTGTTTTTACTGTATGTTTTGTTGTAGTTTTTTTTTTGGTGATTTAGGAAAGGTACAAGATGGCAAATGTGTTGGGAACAAAGTTACCATTTTTTGTTTGCTCTGACAGGAGGTGAACTTGTTCTAGAATGAGTCTCAGACTTCACTTGAAACAGATCCTTGACTTTATTGTTAGAGTTGTTTGAGAGCTTTGATATTATGGTATTGTGGTAATGCAGCAGCTGAGAGACGGAATTCTCTTAAAATCTGTGGTCCATTTCAAGAATGGTCCAACGTCATTGTTTTGAATGCAAAAAACAAACTCTGATTCCTGATTAGTTATTGTTTGTCTTACATTTCTGAATATGTAGCTACAAATGCAACATATGTCATTTGGAAGACAGCTCACAAATAATAGATGTTGAAGTTGTGGAGAGAATTGTTGAGTTGTTGAAGGGTTTTTCTGAATAGTAGAGGAAAATATAAAACTTGAGTATGAAAAATGTTGTCTTTCTTTGTCGTTTCTGTGTTTAATGTTTCTTGGTGGCAGCAGTACAACGTATGAAATCTTGCAGAAACTTGTCAGGAGCTTCACCTGTTCTTCAGATTAGCTGGTTTGATTGTTTCAGAAATTGCAGATCTCTTGGGTTTTTCCACTGCGTCGCTCTCTAGAATTTAATCACATAAAGCATCCAGTAAACAGAACTCCTGCAGAGTGAAACGCTGTATTGATGACAGCAGTCACGGGGAAATCGATCGACTTGCTGGAGCTGACAGAAAGGTTACGGTACCTCAAATAACCACGCTGCTGAAGTGCTGTGACAAAAAGAAAAAGCGTCTCTGAATCCACATGTCAAGCCTCGAGGCAGATGGTCTACAGCAGCAGACCATGAGAGGTTCCACTCCTGAAGGAAAATCTGAGGCTGTAGTGGGAACAGACTCACTGGAGATATATGAGTAAAAGTAGTTAAAATTTTACTTTTCAAAACCTAGGTGGCAAAGTGCTTTACAGAAGAGAAAATAAATAAAAAACAAAAGTGCAGACCAACATTACAGCAAGAGGCGTCACACAGTAAAACCAAAAACAGAAGCAGTGCAGATCAGAACTTAATACCTCAACCTCAAAATCATGAAAAAGATTCTTCTTCAACTGTGACTAAAATATCCAAGTGAGTTTACTGACTGGACTCCTATGAGGAACCACAGTCCCCTCAGTGATGTACCACTAGCATTTAGAGGACCTAAAGGGATAGAAGGTGTTGGTAGTTCACTGGAATACTCTGTGGCAGGATTCTGTAAGGCTCTATAGACCAGGACAACAATCGAAAATTGGATTCTGAATTTATTTGGAAGCCAGTATTGCAACATCAGAATTGAGGTGAGATGACAGTAAGATCAAACCTTCTTGCAGAGCTTTGGACTAACTGTGATTGGATAACAGCATCCTGACTTCAGCAGGAACTGAAGAGCAAACCTCTAATTAGGAGGACATAAAACCATGACTACCCATTTCCAGCTGCTGGTAGGAAAACAGAAGATCCAATACAATGTTTCTCAGGTCAGAAACAGGTCTGAATACTGTACTGTATTATTTTTTGGGTACAATGTGTTACAAGTAAAAGATGATATAGTTAAGGTAAATGCTATTAGACTGAGGACTAGAGTTAAAACATATGTATAAAATACATAATGATGAATATTCTAGTAATGACTGATGTTTGATGGCATGGTGTGTATCTGTGGAGGATACACACACACACAGCTGGAAGATCACAAAGTATAACCTGTAACATTGGTGTGAAGATACATGCTTTCAGAAAATGATATGTGGAGTGCTCAAAACATAACGGTGTAAACTTAAAGCAACATAACTTTTAAAAGAGGTGTATCATAAACATAACAATACATAAAGGTTTAAGATGCATGAAATCTGTCTCAAAATGACAGGACAAAGTTTGAACATGTCTGGACATGTTCTCTGTAAAACATGAGCTAATGATAACCTGATGTCCTCTGTAGGGAGAGATCTAGGGTGAAATATGATAACCTGACGTCATGATCTGATCCATAGATTTAGAAAAGTAGAATGATGTCAGAACTGTCACTCCTATCATACGCCCTGTAGGAAAAAAATGTGTGGAAAGAAAATGACCAACTCTCACAGCATAAAAGACGAAGCACAGCTCAGAATCTTTGGGTTTTTCTTAGGGGTTAATCACTGCTAAGAACTCCTCCTGGATTTTTGTCGACAGTAAATCCTGCTGCCTCTGAATGCTGACTTCTTTTGGTGATTTTTTTGAACATCTTTAACATTTGAACGTGGTCAAGTCTTAGACTCTGGCCCATGATTTGTGACTTAGATTACACTTCTTCAACAGCTGTCTTGACATGTTTTTAGCACATTTCAAATGGTAGTTAAAATCGATGTGGAGATTTCATGTTTATAGATAATGAACCAAGGATTTGGAGGATGTTAGTTGGGACATGATCTGGGGCCAAAACCATAACTTTAATTTCACTCTGGTTAATTGAAGTTATGAGACATCTAGTTACTAATCTTGGCCAGATAATTGTGCAGAGAGGTTAAATTTGAGTGGTCGTACGGATGAGTAGAGTTGTGTATCATCAGTATAGCTATGATAAAATGCTTAACCCCATAGGGGAGCATAGATAGATGGAAATAAAATGGGTCCAAGAACTGATCTCTGTAGAACCCTGTAAGTCATAAAAGAGCAGGTGGATACTTTACCATCAGTTGAAGCAAATAATTTCTAGTTAGATAAATAAAACAAAAAGTCCTTCAGTGCTACATCAGGCATCTCAAACCATTTTTCTAACTGATTGAGTAGAATATTGTGATTGATCTTGTCAAAGGTCGCAGACAAATCTAAAAGAATTTAGATGCTATTTTCACCACAGCCTAACTGCATAAGTATGTAATTTGTAAATCTGAGGAGAGCTTTCTCAGTGATGTGTTTTTGTTGGGTCTAATTTATCAAGCGTGTCTTTTTCTTCAACCAGTTGCAGAATTTGCTTGCAGACTAATTTTTCTTAGCTGTAAAAGAATCAAGGAGCAATTTGTTGAGAAGAGGTTGAACTGAGACCACTTTAAAGGATTCAGGAGCCCAGCCTGGTGAGAAAGACTGGTAAACATATAAAGTGGTAAAATAGTCCAATAATGTGACAACGAGTACAGGACACAGCATCAGCCAATACACTGAGAGATGGGAGAGAAGCAGTCTAGTAGAACAGATGTAGGATGGCTCGGGTTGGGGGTTGGGAGGCTTTGGAGGCGTGGGACATCATGTAGTCCAGTGTGGTAAATTTGTATTTGTTCTGAGTCTTGCAGATGATCAGTTAAGATTTTATTGTTAATGTCAAGAATCCATTTATTGTACTTTTTGTCAGCAGTCCATTCTGTTGATACAACTGTAATGGTGAGAGGAGTATTTTATTGGCATAGTTTTTGCCTCTTAATACTATTCAGTCATGGTTTGCATGTCATAACCAATCAGAGTACTGCTGCTGAACTTGACCAGACCTTTATGATTCACAATGTATGTAGAGAACAGAAAAAAAAAACCTTCAATGTCAAAGTAGACGTAGATCTCAACAAATGATCTATATTAAGTCAAAAACAAGATAGTCGTCTGCAAGTCTTGCAACCAAGTATTATTTTCATCAGATGTATCTTTGGTAGCAATTCCAAGCGGGAATCTGGGTAGACACTGTGTTTTCACCATTTTTCTTCTCTGTCAGGTTGCATTGGAATCATGAGTGAACAAAGTCTTTTAAGCCCAGGCACAGATTCTCAGATTGAGACCTGAACTCTACAGCTGGAGCTTTATTGGGCTCATTGTCTGACTGAAAAACATCTTCATGTGGCATTTGGGTTGTTTTCTTTGTCTACACCACGTGTTGCCTGGATAACAACTCACCAGTGGTTAGGTCTGTCAGATACACACCCAGCTAAAGCCCCCTGACCACACACAGGTGATCTACATTTAACTCATTTAGAGACTTAATACTAAAAAGATATATTTTGTATTTTGTCAAATTTGATCCTTTAACAAGATCAGTTCTCACTTTGACATCAAAGGATTGCAGGGAAGACACTTTCATCCAGCGTTGTAGACAAATAAAACATGAAAGCTTCCTATAGGGAAAATACTGATCATAGGCAGTGGAAAGACAAACATCCAAAGGACCAGGTTTGTTTTTGTCAACAAACAACAAAATAAAAATAAATAAATAAAATTCTCAATCTCTGATCTTATGAAACACATCATTTTGCATTTTTAGGTTTCAGTTTGAATTGATGAAGTTCATCTTGCTTTGTTGATTAAATGAAGCACTGGAGACAACATAGATCATAATTTAAAATATACCTTATTTAAAAGATTGTAAATTTGAGGCTCTGCTTTCAAACAGACACATTAAGGCTGTTAGTTTGCAACAGTTTAATTAGAACTCCTCTCAAGCAAGGCTTTATGCACATGCAAACTTTTTCAGTTTTCTATGTTTCTGATGCGTTTCAGTGATGCTTTTCTTTTTATTATTATTAGAAATGATTATGTTTCATTCAGGCAACAGAAAGTGAATGAATTCAAATTCATTTCTATTGACAGGATCTTTATCATCATAAATAGAAATGGCTTGAAAATCCTCCAGAAAAATCAAATCCGAGAGATTATTGCAAAGAACATTCATCTGAAAATGCACAGTCCCATTAAAATATACTACAGTTACGAGAAAGAACCAGCACATCTTTTTAAAACTGTTGCCTGTTGTGACATATTTGGACAAGTCTAAAAGGAAAATACTCTTTCCAGTTATAAACACTCCACCAAAGTATGAACAGATCTTCTCTGGATAAGCATGTACCCTGTTGGCCTCAGAAGGCAGCAGAAGTGACGTCTTGTGTTGTGCAGCCAAAAACCTTTTATTTGTACGTCCAGATACCCAGAGGCGTCCTCCTGCTCGTCCTCTTTATGTTCACTGACAAAGGCTTTTTTTTTTCCTGGCTCACCTCCAGCACAGGTCAGATCTCTTTCTACCTTTTGAAGCAGCACTTTGAAACCAACAGCTGCAAGAGTTAACCGCCGATCCGAGGAGGAAATGTTGGTTTTCTTGGAGATTGTGTTTCGCATAACAAGATCTGCTCTGAAGCAGCCAGTCCTGCTTGAAATCTATGCAGCTTTTAGGTGGTTTTTTTTTTTATTACATTGAAAATCCAATCTTTTAAAATCCAGACTCATTGGCAAACACAACCTTTTTCTGAAGACCTTAATGAGCTCTTTAAACATCAGCACAATGGCATAAATCACTTCAATACCAAGGAGAACCAGACCTTAGATGTCAGAATTTTTTTTAAAAAAGCAGATCATAGACACCTAATGAGGAACCACTGAATGTAGATTTTAGCTTTATGGATTTATGGAAGGTATGATAATGACTTTTTCCATGTGACTGAGCTGTTTTTTATTAATCTAAATCATAAGAATAACTACAAAATGCCAATTTATGTGCCACTGGTTTATGTGTATCAAATAGAAAAGGTTAAATCTTGGTAAACTACAAAAGAATTTCAGTTTCTCTGAGATGTTCCACAAAAGCAGCACAAACTGATAGATTGTGCTCACATCGTGCACAGCATTGTTCTCACTGCGCATTGAGTAGAATGAGGGCTAAACACTTTATCAACACATTCTCTCTTACTTTTGGTGACTGTAAATCATTGTGGACGTGTTGGCGGACATGTGTGGCGATCAAATGTGCGTAAAATAGCAGCTGGACGAGCTGATTTCCTTGTTTGGAGACTCTCAGCTCACATCACGCTGCAGCAAAAGTCAGCATTTCTCCCCCACCCCAAACCTCTCACTAATTCCCATGAAGTGTCACTACATTTCCAGACAAAGCTCGCTGTTATCCGGCCTGCACAGATGGGTTGCCGACGCCGAATTTGCTTGAAAAGACAAAAGAGGACTCTAACCGTAAGCGCAGAACCGAGAAGAACCCCCCCCCCCCCCCCCCCATCCCAGCGGGGCGGTGAGGGGCGCGTGCAGCAAGTGTGCCTCTCAATTTCAGGCCAGCGTTTGGCTTCATGGATGGACCAGAAGATCAGGTCCACATGATGCTGACATCCACATTTGGACTCTTTAGCGTTTATTTGTTTGCACATTTACTCACATTTCAAGTTGCAGGAGCATTCTGAAGACACATACATGTGCATCAATGGTCCCAGAAGTCCAGATTTGATTGTATTGTGCCATAGAAAGGGAATAAACCAAAGTGTACGAATTGTATGAGGCTGGAAATCATTTTGAGGACAAAAATATTACTTAAAAGACTTACAAGGCATCTTATTGTTACACTTGTGTTTGCAAATCTGTGTAGAAGTGATTATTATCTGCTGTTTTCTGCCTCAATGCCCCAAGTTGTGCCTTTTTCCATTATAAACGATAAGTAGAAGTGTTCCTTGTTTAGATTCATGCAATACAGACAAACATCTTCCACCTCTATCATCAGGCTGAGCATAATGTTTCATCACTACCATGTAGTTTTAATAAACAAACATTTCATGAAAGCTTGGACGCCAGGAGTCAAGCTGAAGGAGACAATTGCAGTAAAACAGGGGGGTCGCAATGGTTCGTTTCGGTTGGACACTAACAGCATTAGAAGCATGCAGATGGGACACCCACGCCAAACCTGCGTGGAGATCATGTGTCCTGCGTGTAAAGTTTATTTTTAAAAAAGCACGAGCATATGCAGCTGTGTGTGTGTGTGTGTGTGTGTGTGTGTGTGTGTGTGTGTGTGTGTGTGTGTGTGTGTGTGTGTGTGTGTGTGTGTGTGTATGTGTGTGTGGGAGGGAGCGCGCATGGATGCGAGCTGGACGGATCCACGGTGGGATACTCAGGAGGAGAGAGAGAGAGAGAGTGTGTGTGTGTGTGTGTGTGTGTGTGGGGGGGGGGGGGGGGGGGGGCGGACACGGAGGGTGAGGGTGGGTGGGGTGGGCAGCTCTGTAACAGGCAGCCATCTGGTCCCCGTGGCGCGTGCTGCGCGCGTGGTTCCCCTGAGTGCAGTGGCATTTGATGGGTTGTCATGTTTCTGCAGTTTTTATTCAAAACCTGAAAATCTCTTCACTGTTTGTTTCACGCAGGTTTGTTTCACTCACTCCTGCAGTGCGCGATGCTTGGTGAGTAAACAGGAAAATATCAAGTCCATCTCCGAGTGAAATTAGATTCAAAACGCTTAATGAGTTAAAAAAGGATCACTTTATGTTTGGTGGCCGCTATTGTGATTTGCAGAGCATCCACCCACACCACCCACCCTCTGTTTTCAGCCCCCACCTCCATGCGTGAGGCGGTGGCAGGAGTGAGATCCACCCTACAGGTACAGACTCCCCCCGGGCAGAAACTGCATAAAAACGTCATATGCAAAACTATTGTTGTCAAAATCTAACAGCAGATGTTATTTGAAAGTAGCGTGGCTTGGGTGTGTGATTGGAGTCTGCATCTATGTGGACACTGTTCCACACACGCAAGCCTGACCCCTATGCCAGCAGTGCGTGTATTGCATCCTGCTGTTCCAAGTGTGTATTTATTTTAAAATACGCAGCATTATATAAAGCATATAAGACTGGGACAAATTACAGACAATAAATTACAGACAATAAATTACAATATAACGACTGGAGAACCACAGCAGTAAATTTGGCAGCCAAACAAATCTCAACAATAACCAGTTCATACTGATTATTTGTTTTTATGAATAAACTATTATGTTTAAAACGCAGTTTGTTATATTTCATAGTTAAATTAAGAAATAAACCAACACCATATTGCCCACATTTTGTTTCCAGTCACGTCTAAGCATTGCGTAATTACGCACCAAGTAGCCAATGCAATATTTTACAAACAAAACCACGAATGACTCAATCAACTATATAAAATAACAAGTCCAATGTATAAAAGTATGTGTTATAATATGAGGTAAACTTAAGAGTTTGCAGAATTGATATTTGGTGAATGAGCATTCGGTGCATCCAAACTTTAAGCTTCTTTACGCACGCATTTCTTCAGCTTTTTGACGCATATTTTGTTTAATTTTGTGTATGGATCATAACGCAGACACGCCCTGCAGCTAGGCTTGGATTAAAGTAGAAGACAGATGGTTATCTTGCTAAATGTGATGCTTTTGTGTTGTTTTGATCGAACTCGGAGACAGTCCAAATCGTTTTGTTTCGGCTTGGGGGCGTACCCGTGACGCACGGAAACAGACGCCAAGGATCTGGATAAATACCGCCGCTCTCGGCCGTTAGAGACACATTTTCACTGATTTCGGTTTTGAACACTTCTCTGACACAAAGACGACACTGAAAATGTCTCCAAACATGACCTGTGAAGCTCTCCAGTCTTTTTCTCCACGAATGACTGTTGCCAAAAGGAAGGAGGCTCTTGAGCTCAGAAAGGTAAGCCAAGTGACTGAATTCTGCTTTATTATTTTGAGCATCTTCACTGATTTCCTCTGTATAATGCAATGAATGCATACTAACTGCTCCGTGTTCTTTTTACAGACTATGAAACCGCTGATGGAGAAAAGAAGGCGCGCTCGTATCAACGACAGCCTGAACCACTTGAAAAACCTCATCCTTCCCCTCACAGGCAGAGATGTAAGTCATTTAAATATGTTTTTTTTAAGATATATGCACGTTGCAGATGTAATCTACTAGTAAAAACAGCATTTATGCCCATTGGATTAACATGTGCTTTTATTTATTTTCTCCAGAAAACTCGCTACTCCAAGCTTGAGAAAGCAGACATCCTGGAGATGACTGTGAGGTTCCTCGGTGACATTCCACCCGTTAACACCAAAAGTGAGTTCTAGTTCTGCTTCTGAATCATTTTTTTCTACTATTAAATGGATAAACACTAGACTTTTATGTTTTTTGAACAGCAAAACTAACTTTCCATTGATTCTTTCAGATTCCGCAGAGAGCTACAGAGAAGGCTACAAAGCCTGCCTCCAGCGCGTCTCCTCCCTGCTTCCTAAAACCAGCCTGGACCAGGACGCGTGCCAGCGGGTCAACGACTTCGTGCAGCAGTCCATGTCTGCCACAGTCACCCCAACCTGCCTGAACTGCTGCGCTCAGAGCTCCAGGACTTTCCCTCAGATCCATCAGAGACTCCTGAGCCTGAAATCCAGCTTCAGCTCCAGACCGGAGCTCCAGTCCCGCTGCGGAGGAGGCGCAGTGGCTCCCAGCAGAGCGCAGTCAGGCCCGCAGCCCGTTAGCGCCGCGATGTGGAGACCCTGGTAGACTTCAGTGGCTGCTGCTTACAAGAGCCGCGAAAAGACTGTAATGTTTGATATGTAGAAAACATATTGAGATAGCATCACTTGTAAATATGAACAGTGATTTACTGAGTTGTTTTCGTCGATGAAAACCCGGATTTCGTCCTGATTACGCATCGAGTATTATATACTCCGGTTTTGCGCACGAGTCTTTTGTCCTGTAAAAGATGGCAAGTTTAGACTTTCGTATTTTTTTAAATCTGCATGTATGTATACGGTTAATATATTTAGTCCTCTCCGTGGGCTAAGTGATTAAGGGCCATTAAAACAGCCCTGTAAGACCCAAGGGGTCATCGTTTGTATGAATTTGCACAATAGACATCAGAGTCCTGAGTCTGTGCAGATAAACGTCGTAGACATCAAATGTCTCAGGAAGTATCTCTGTTGGGATGTGTGTTATTTTTGCTATTTACAGCAAATATTGTATATATGTTTTATACACAAATAAAACTGCGTTGTCGTGGTTACATCTCGTGTTGTGCCCTTTGTTCACATTTTATGGTGATTTGTAAGAATATTGGCGCCAACTTTCAGCCATAAACGCTTGTTTGATGGAGCCCTATGGAAAAGAGACACGAGGTTTAGAGGGAACTGTTCACGCACAAGGATGATATCTGTGTGGTTTGTATTCAAAGAAGAACCAGTTCAACAAATTCACAAAAAGCTATGCAAATACTAAAAGAGTCTACTCTCACATGGATAAAAGTGTCTAATGAATTAAGCTGTAGAATGAAAGAAAACTCCCAGTAAGAAGCGGTGCGTAAAAACTAAAACGGAACTTAAACCTGGTGCAGCAAACATAATGTAGTATTTTTTAATAAGGAAATAGCTTGTTGTTTAATTAAAGGCCTGTAATCATGCACCAGACATCTGAGCACAATAAAAGCGGTGTGACTGGGATGCGTGTGGAGGCGAAAAGCGCACAGCAGCATGCGTCATGGAACATGGTTTGGTCTGTTTGGATAGACGCGGTCTCTGTTGCCCTCTTCTGGCTGCTGCAGGAACTGACTAATTTCTGTTTGATCATGTCTGGTTGAGCCTTCCTCTTTAAGCCACTGCATGCAGCCTCAGCTCCATGGCTCCTGTTTGGCTTTATGATATGTTTCATGTAGGATTTAGAGCAGTTCTTTGTGGAACACTTTCGCAATTCCAGTGACGCCTCTGAATATTCTTCCTCTAATGAGTCATTTGTGAAAACCGGAGTGATCCGAGCAGCAGGAGGATTTCCCTTTACATCACACAGGATCCCGAGAGCTTCACCATCACCACGACCATGTGCGAAGCAGCATCCTCCCCTCAGTTATGCAGGTAGGACGCATTAAACGACACATTAGAACACATGTCCGGGCAGCTGAACGGGGCTAAATGACGGGAACGCCGCGGTTACCGGCGTCTCTGCGTGAGAGCGGCTCTGGATGAAGATAACCCAGATAATCCGCCACTGCTGCTGCTCTCATCACCGAACACTCAGTCCGTGGTGGTCGGCTGGGTTTATTCTCAGCTGCTTTATAACAAACACGACGGTATTTTTGTGCTTGTCGTGTTTCCGGTCAGAGGTTCAGCCCGCCGGTGTGTGATGACCTCAGCGCCGGTAGGACACATCCGACCGGCCAAGGACGCCTTACATCCGCCTCCATTTGAAGGAAACTTTAATAAAAGTTTAATTATAGCGGTCACTCGTGGCTGATTTAAGCATATAGTGACTCTTGACTGGTTACATCACGCGTGATTCGTCTTTTATTTATTTCCCAAAAGAGAATAACGAGAAGAACGACACCGAAAACAAACAGCCGCCTGTTCCTCATAACGCAGCAGTGACTGGTACCTATTAAATTCCCCTTTCAATGAGTGGACTGCATTTCCCAGAAACACGTGGGGTTGTAGTACCTGTTCTCGCCTGTAGGTGGAGTCACGGGTCTCTGTCTCCACTGAGCTGCTTCATAAACATACCTGGATATTCAGGTGTAAACGACCTTTAATGGAAGTTTTAGTGTTGTCATAGCAACGTGTCAGAACTTAACACTGTGTTTTGAAAAATACAACCATACACTCTAAAAAATACATTTTTTAAACAGTTCTTTTAGTGTAAGTTCACAGATTTTGATTATTTAGATATATACTAAAACAAAAAACAATAGAATAGAAAGAGTACAATAGAATTGACATGTCTTATGTAACAGACCATTAAAAACTCTATCTATCTATCTATCTATCTATCTATCTATCTATCTATCTATCTATCTATCTATCTATCTATCTATCTATCTATCTATCTATCTATCTATCTATCTATCTATCTATCTATCTATCTATCTATCTATCTATCTATCTAGTGATCAGTCTTGGTGGAGTGCTGCTCTCTCAGTACTTTTCTTGTTTTAGATTCACTTGTTCAAGATGTTCAAATACGAGCAGCAAAGTAACAACAGTGTAAAGTGCATTAAGTTTCCACAGATGGAGGCTTCAGGTCCACATGAAGTCTTATCACAGACTGTGTCTCTGGACTGGAAGTTTGGAGGTTCTCTGTGTTCTGGGATCATTTTTTATAAGATGCTGGTTTCACCTACTTCCCTGAACCTTCCTTATCTGAGCCAGGAAAGAATTCCCACAGTGACCTTTACCTTCACCTCAAACAATCTCAACAATTAAATCTCTTAGTAGTGACTGTATGTAAATATTAGTCAGTTGATTTGTTCTATTAAAGGCTATTTCAGTGGCTGCTGCATCACCTCTGACTGAGCTTTTAGTTTGTCTATAGCTGCTTTGCTGAGGCTACTTTAGAGGTTGAGACATGACATCTCTTAATCCTGTGTTTAACTCCACTCCCCGGATACAGTAATTATATGCAGAAATGAAGAAGAAAAACACTACAGAACAACAATTATGACCCTAAAAATATAAGGTGTGCAACAAGAAGCCATTTTAACCAGGGGATTTACACATGCATTGTTTTTTTATTTTTTATTTTTTTAAATAGATTGCACTCTACATCAGTGAGTTACATCTGACAAGTTAAAACTTTTCTTTGCTGAGCTTATTGCTGGTATTTCACTTCCTGGATCCCTGTAGTTTCTTCAGCAAAACGTTAATTACACACCTACGTAAAGTAGTTTATGAAAGCTTCCCCAAACTTTCCTCTTCTCTTCTCCATCAGACGCTGTTTCTCTTGGCTGCATGTTTAAACATTATGTCACTGTAAGATACACTCTGACAAGCAACAGCATTAAAACCACTAAACAAAAACCCTAACATTGCTTCAAACCACCTTCTTTGCTGCATGTTTTTCTCCTAATGTAACTGAATTAACTGCCCGTCTTGTGATTTCTTATCTTCTTTTCAGGGATTTTTAGATGTGTTTTTTAAAATTCTGGGAAGCAGAACAGGCCTACTGGAAATAAGCACAATTTACCACATCTGAGCCCTGAAAAATCAGTAGTTTTAGAGTCCATTTTCAAACATCTGGCTTTGAATGTAACTTTATTCTTATTATTAAAAGGTTTGTGGCTGTAACTCTTTTCTGCACTACTTTATTAAAATATGTTTGGTTGATTGAACAGAAAAACAATGAAATGCTTAACAAGTAAATATATGTACATATTATTTTAGTTTTTAGGAAATGTTCCTGCATTTTAAACGGTCTCTTAGAGGTGAGATAAGCTTCCTGGTGTTTCTCCTGCCGTGCAAACATTCAGTTCTGCATTTGTGAAATGAGATGTGAGTGTGTTTGACGAATGCCTGATTCTCCTGGTAATGAAACATCGTCTGGCTTAAACACAGTCTAATCATTGTTTATGAAGCTCATTCTCCTCCACATCTACCAGAGCTTTGCTGTGTTCTTGCTGTCGATCCTTGGGAGAAAAATGGTACCAAGATATGATTTTGTGAAGCTAATCGGCCGTTTTCGTCACTCGTTTTGTCAGTCCAGGTAAAAGTTTATTGTTTGTTCCAACGGGCAGCAAGAAGATTTTGATTACAATACCTTTTCATCTAGTTGTAAGCTGTATTGAAATAGTGTAGCTGTTTCAGATGGCACTAATTCTAACAAGAAATCAGAGTTAATGTAGAAAACGGGTGTAATGTGTGGATGCTACAACTTTGTATAGACAGCTGGAAATGTTTAAAAGTTTGGGGTCACTTGTGTTTGGGGTCACCCTCGTGTTTCATTCTAGTCCCATTTGCCTGACAAGAGAAATAGAAAAATACATAAATGAGAGAAATTTTATTGAGAATTAAGCTGCCTTAACCCTCGTGTCGTCCTGCAGGTCAAAATTGACCCGTTTTAAAGTTTGAAAAAGTGGAAAAAAATCTATTTTCACAGTGAAACTTCTGATGTCCACATTTTCAACATTTCTGAGAAATCTTTGTACATTTTTTGCTGGAAAAGATATGTTAAAAATGTTTCTTAAGAACATTCACAAAAAAATCAGCCAAAATCCAGTGAATTTCGCTGGATTTTGGTTAATTTTTTTGTGAATGTTCTTAAAGAAAATATTAGAAGTTTTACTCATATATATGGAATCATTTTAAATATTTTTAGGGATTTTTTGGAAGATTTTACTCATATTTTGAAAATATTGACAAGAATTTTCTTCCCAAATTTGGAGGATTTTTTAAAAAATAGAACCTAGAAGGAATTATTGGAATTTTCTTCCTGAAGGTTTTGCAAATTTTCAGAAATTTGGGGAATTTTTGTGCTGATTTTTTGGATTTTTTTCAGACAAGGAAACAATATTTTTGGTGCCCATAAATGAAAACAGCCAGAGGGTTAACACATGTTAAATTAGGAGGTTACATGAAAGCGAAAATCTATTTTTGACTGAAAAACTACTTTTTAAATTTTTTTTTATTTTTTTATTTTTTTTAAGAATATCTGGTTTATTTTAAGACACCTAAGCTTGACAATCCTGGTAAAATATAACTTAAAATAAGTTTTCCCAGCTAATTTTGAGATCTCAAGATTCTAAATATCATATCTTATTTCTAGAAATCTTACTAAGCCATTTTTCACTTCCACTATTGGCAGATTTTTACACTTATTTCAAGGTAAAAGTTCCTTGAAATAAGTTTTTTTTTCTTGTTTTGAGAGGGGCATTTTTTCCAGTGAGCTAGACAACTATTCATTTGTTTGCTGTTACGTAGCAGTTCACTGAAATTCTTACGGCTTGTAAAGCTAGTTTTCTTTTAGTTCAGTTCTTTTGTGCCACTGGAACCAGTGACTTGTTAGTTTGCTGTTCAAGAAATGCATTTCCCACAGAGGAGGAAGCAGTTATGGCTGACAGTTATTGAAACGCAGTCAACATTCCTCCTTAAGAACATTATTTAACCCTTAAGTGGTGCTTCTCATGCGTCACCTGGCAAATATGTCACTGTCTGAGATGTGTCCTCCTCAGCTGTAACACACAAACCTCGGTGTGTGTCTGTCTGGTGTATCCGTGGGTGTGCTGCGATCTAGTTTGTCCAGTCATGACACGTAAGGCGGAGTCACCGGTAACATCAACAATATAAGAGGCCCGAGATTTTAGACGTTATGAACGTACAGACCATACAGCAGGGGGTTGTGTTGGTGAGTAAAGTTGTGTGTCAGCAGTGGGTAAAGATGCGTTGCTTTATGCCTCGGAGGAGCAGGATAGCGGATGAAGTGGATAAGCAGGGCACATATCAACTCAGCAGGTATATGCACACGTTTGGACCTCTTCTATCTTTCTGCAGACCCTTGTTGACATAAAATAGGGGTGTCCAACATGCGGTCCGCGGGCCAAAAGCGGTCCTCCAGAGGGTCCAATCCGGCCCTCACTGTAAAAATTCCAGAGAAGACATTAACTGCAGATTGTAAATTAGTAAAACTATAAATTTAAAATCATTTCTAGACCATGACAAGTTGTTTGGATCATAAAGTAAAATACTAGATTGTTCATTGTTCTTTTGTTGCTTTGTGTCTCGTTTTTGTAATATTTTGTCTTGTTTTTGTTGTTTTTTTGTCTGACTTTTGTCGCTTGTCTCATCTTTCTGTCATTTTGTTTCTCACTTTTTGTCGTTTTGTGTTTCCGTTTTGTCTCGCTTGTGTTTTTTGTCTTATTTTAGTCATTTTATGTTTCGCTTTATTCGTTGTTTTGTGAATCTAATTTTTTGTCTGTTTTTTGTTTCGTTTTGTGTCGTTTGTCTAATTTTTTTGTCTCATTTTTGTAATATTTTGTCCTGTTTTTGTTGTATTTTGTCTTTTTTTGTCTGACTTTTGTGGTGTTGATCATAAAGTAAAGTCCTCTCTGGTTCAGTTCCAGATGACTAAATGTTGTGTTCCTTTGTAGACACTCTGTGATCTGGAAGTTTTAATGTGGAAAACATAAACTGAGGTATAATGTTGTTGAAATTTAACTTATTTTTCTTCAGAAATTCCAGGTTGTTCATGATGTTTTGTAAAAAAGATAATTCTTTAAATTTTCAGAACTAATTTTTGCACTAAAACAAAGGAGCCATTAGGAGTTGTGGTTATTTATAGGTTATTCTGCTGTGGTTTTACTGGTCCACTGGAGATCAAACTGGGCTGAATGTGGAACCTGGACTAAAATTAGTTTGACTCCCCTGTCATAAGGCATCACTAGACTCTAACTCACAACTAACCCTTCGCTTAACTCTCACCTAGAACTAATTCTAACATTAAGCATCGATTTTAGGCTCGAGGCTCAGAACCTTGAACATCTAAAACTGTGATTTACATCCATTCACACACATAGACAGAGATGCAGGATTCAGAGGATGCTGTCTGACTCCTCATTTCTCTTTCCTCAACACACACAACAGTTGTTCATCCTAAAAAATCCTCTAATACTAAATTCATACACTAAAATACTAATTTTAGCCTTTTAGAGATGCTTTTTTGCCTGTTGGTGGTGGTGTTGTGCTGTTATGGATTGTAGTGTAATTTTTGAGCTGTTTTTTCTTAACATAAGTGTTTATTTTACTGCTGTTGTTCTGTTCTTACTGCTTGTTTGGAGTTGAATCATACGAACCACCACACATTTAGAGGAAGTTCTAGAAGAAATCCTCCACATTTAAAAAGGAACATTCATTGTTTCACAATGACATCAGCTGTAATCTTTAGATGGGGATTTTTTTTAGTGGTAAACATGAGTAATGAACAGGTCTATGGAAAACAACCTTCCTGAGAACAATACTAGGTTACTAATGCTCTCAAAATGTGGCTTTCTTGCTTTTTATTCGACACTCTTAACTGTGAATGTTCACCCTCAGATTAGCCAGACTTCAGTGCAGATTTTTGTGGTTGACGCTTGAGTCTTTGTGTCCTCTAAGCATCTAACAAGATGGAAGATTGTAACTGGTAGGACGAGTTTAACCCAAACACTGAAGAACTGAACTCCCTTCTGATGCACAGTGATAAGGACACGGTCTGTAGATAATGATGCTGCATGTGGACTATAGACCGTATATCATGTGGACACTCAGATATGCACCTTGTTTTGTGCACAGACCATGACATTTGTTCTTGAGCAACTATCTAGAAGAACATCACAACAGTTATGTTAGCAAATAGTTCTCCTAACAACAACAAACATCAACAAACATTTCAGATTCTTTTCTTTGGGTTTTTTGTTTTCACAGATAAGATTTCTGCTGAGAAATACTTTAAAACCTGTTTGAAGGAAGTACAAATCTGAATATGTCAGGGGATTGAAATGAGCCTTGTATATGCAATAAATGTGCAATAAATTGAAAACATGCAACCATGTGCACATTTTGTTGATCTGTCATTGAGCTAATTAACACACCGTCTGCCCCCTACAGCTCTAGTTTGGTTCAGGTTTTTGGCTTTTTCAGAAATCGATGTAAATGTACAAATTGTTACCAGAGGAAGGCTGCATTCTTGTCATTACCTCAGCGAGCTTTTGTTGCTAAAAAATAAATGAATAAAAGGTCAGATCAGATTTTATTGTTTACAGTCATCATGGTTTTCAACTTTATTGACTGATAGTATTTATCTGTCACTTACAAATGTTGTTATTTTTGAAAGAAAATCATTTTTTTTCCAATGAAGATAACATGAAATGAATGATAAATCCAGTGTAGACATTGTTAATGTGGTAAATGACTATTGTAGCTGGAAACAGCTGATTTTTAATGGAATATCTCCATAGGGGTACAGAGGAACATTTCCAGCAACCATCACTCCTGTGTTCTAATGCTACATTGTGTTAGCTAATGGTGTTGAAAGGCTCATTGATGATTAGAAAACCCTTGTGCAGTTATGTTAGCACATGGATAGAAGTGGGAGTTTTCATGGAGAACATGAGTTTACCCACAAACTTTTGAACGGTAGTGTAGATATTTATAATAGAAACAACATGAGGTAGTAATACAGGAAGCTTCACATTCAGATCCACTGCCACGCTGACGTATTTTCTCTCTCCTGTAGGCTCATGCGACCAGACGACGCCAACATTGCCGGAAACGTCCACGGTGGCAACATCTTCAAGATGATCGAGGAAGCTGGATGCATCGTTGGCACGCGGCACTGCAACCAACAGAACGGGGTGAGAAACAACAAAAACATTCACCGTTTTACTGCACCGCTGGCAAAAGACAAGCACAGGAGATCTTGTTGAATTTTCAACAGCAAAATAAGCAAAATGCACATTCATCCATTACCAACCTTCTAAACCCCAAGCAGTCTCTGGGTGTTTATTTGCTCCGGTCACATTTTTACTCATTGTGGGCTCATTTTTCTAGAAGTACAGAGAACTGAGAAATGTGTTTTGTGCAGCGTGACAAAGCTACAACACTGTCATTCATTTAAAAAAGGAAGAAAGTTGAGCCTCTGTATTTATTTTAGAGAAGCTGACAAACCCTTGACTTGACATGTTCAAAATGTTTCCTGGAAAAACAAAAGGTGACTACCCTTTATGTTTTTGTTATATTTACGTTTTCATTTTGTTTCCATGCTTGTCTCCTACCTGCTCTGTGTAAACGCCGGCTGCCGTTCATCTGAACACTCTCTGAATTTCTGTCACACGAGAAGATTACTGAAATAGTAAAAGTTCCCTGTAGAGTAGATATAAACTGAAACACATTAATAAACCTTATATTAACCATTTATTCTAAAATTATCATATCAAGACATTGAAAACGTGATTCATTTATTCAATTTGTCTTAAAAATATGTCGACCATGATGGAGTTCCTCAGTTCACGTTGTTTACTTGAACATTTTTGAAATCTCTTACGTGGCTGAAATATTTAGTTGATGTTGCCTCACCCAGATTTGTTTTCTCCCTCACCATCTGTCTTGATTTAACTTTTCACCTGGTGAACTTTAGCCCATTTTTGATTTCCTCATCGTTCAGTTGTCGTCTCACCTGCTGCCACATTCTCACCTGAATTTCACAGTTCAGATAAGACATTAAGACAAACCCTTCCTGAGCACTATGTGTCACTGCTGCTACACACTACAGTGAACCTCTGCCTTACGAATCTGTGTCGGTGAGATTTTTATCCAGTGATTCACCATAGTGAATCAGCTGATGAGCATCTAGAGGAAAATTGTCATAAACGCTGTTTATTTAATGGCAACCTAAATACTAAGTCACACCTTAGTGTTGTGAATGTATGCAGTTTTTGCATCAGTTTTAAGTTTGCTGTTCTTCTTCTACAGGAACGCTGTTTGGCAGCGCTGGTTCGGGTGGAGAAGACGGACTTCTTGGCCCCCATGTTCGTTGGTGAAGTCGCCAGCGTCACCGCTGAGATCTCCTACACCTCCAAGCACTCGATGGAGGTCCAGGTCAAGGTCGTGGCTGAGAACATCCTCACAGGTGACTCACGCTGACATTTACCTGTCAAACACACACATGCGGTGTAGTAAAGTCCAGGTTTTCTGTGAGCAGTTTCAAGAATCAAGAATCTTTATTGTCATTGTGTTTCCACACAGCAAAATTACAATTGGTGACTCACAACAATAGATAAAAAATAGAAAAAGGCACACTATATACAAATAAAGTTAAAAAAAAAAAAAAACACTGAAAAGATCTAAATATGTAAACAGAGTTAGTGCACATGAGCAGTAGGATGAGTGTAAAGTTCAGTCCAGTGCAAGACTCAGTTCTTAATTGCACATAGTGTGTCTATTGTGTATGTGGGGGGGAAATGGATGGACAGCCCTGGGGTAGAAACTGTTTTTTAGTGTGGAGGTCAGAGTTTTTATGCTCCTGTACCGTTTGCCCGAGGGAAGCGGAACAAATAGTCCATTAATAATATCTTTATGAATGATGAATTAAAATGTAGTTCAATGCGAGAGACTAGAATTCTGCCGTTGTTTCCAAAGGTTGTAGTGTAATATTTTTTGGGCACAATGTGCTAAAATGCTATTAAACTGAAGACTAGAATTAAAACGTATGTATAAAATACATAATGATAAATATTCTAGTAATGACTGATGTTTGATGGTATAGTGTGTCTCTGTGGAGGATACACACACACACACACACACACACACACACACACACACACACACACACACACACACACACACACACACACACACACACGCACACACACACACACAGCTGGAAGATCACAAAGTATAACCTGTAACTGTGGTATGAAGATACATGCTTTATAGAAAATGATGTGTGGAGGCTCAAAACATAATAGAAACATAACAATACATAAAGGTATAAGATGCTTGGAATCTGTTACAAAATGATAACCAAATAAGTGGACAGGAGACTGATGCAAAAGTCTGAACATGTTCTCTGTAAAACATGAGCTAATGATAACCTGATGTCCTCTGTAGGGAGAGATCTAGGGTGAAATATGATAACCTGACGTCATGATCTGATCCATAGATTTAGAAAAGTAGAATGATGTCAAATCTGTCTCTCCTATTGTACACCCTATAGGTGTGGAAAAACGACCAACTCTCAGCATAAAGATGACGCACAGCTCAGAATCTTTAGTTTTTCTTGGGGTGTTAATCACTGCTAAGAACTACTCCTGTATTTTTGTCAACAGTAAATCCTGCTGCCTCTGAATGCTGACTTCTTTTGGCGATTTTTTTGAACATCTTTAACATTTGAACTGGGTCAAGTCTTAGACTCTGGCCCATGATGTGACTTCACATCAGGGTAACATACAGGTAAACACAGGTCCATGATGCTGTTCCACCTCTGATAACAGGATGATATGTTGAACAGTCATGATGGATTCTTGTTTCATGGATGACTTGGTTTGAACCTGTTGCCTCACCTGTGCAGCCTCGTTCACCTTTAGCCTCATTCTCACCCGCATCACTGCAAAACAAGGACACAAAGAATGACAAGCATTCAAGTACTCAGGTATCCAAAAAAACAGGGAGGCAGACAAACACATGCAGATGCTATTACCCACATTCATATGCAAATAATTACCATCTGTTGTGTTTCCTACAATCTTTTAATGATGGATTGTTTTTCCAGATTCATTGGTTAATAATTGGGTCCATGAGGCGTCATATGTGCCCATCACAGTTTCCCAGAGCCCAGGATGAGATCTCTGTCCTGTTTGATCACTGGTGCAAATCTCAAAAGATTCAGTTTACAATAATAGAAAACAGAGGAAAAGACTCAAACTGGTAACTCTTTAAAGTTTTTGTTTGATGAACATCAATTGTAAAGTAGGTTGAAGGTCAAAGAATTTCCTTCTTTTTTCATTAACTAAGTTCTGTTTTTTCTTGACCTTATTCTAATAATAGCATGAATTCATTTTCATTTTTTTGTTCTATTATTAATCAAGCAAAATTAAATTTGCATCAAATTTAACAGCCTGCTGCACCAAACATCATGTCCTCATTATTTACACCAGTTCTTATTTACTTTGTTTATACAGAGCTAAATGCTCCATGCATTGGTAAATTATCCTTAAATTTTGTTATTATTATTAAAATCTGAATCATAACTTATGTAGGCTTGGAAGCTATTTTATAAATGTACTCATGAATCTAATTTTCCATGTTTGAGAATATTCAGCAGATATTTTTCCATTTACTGACATTTGTTTGGGCGTTTTGTCTATCCTTTATATTTAGAAAGAGTAATTTGATCTAAAACATAACCTGAGTGTGACATTTTGCTGTTTGATCAGTGGAGGGCAGCACACAACAAGCAACGACGCTCTGAGAAGTGTGAAAAATGAAACTCTGCCTTCATGAGGTGCTGCCTTATGTACCGACAGGGGAATAGAAAGTATGTTGCTTTCCAGTTTTAGAGTGTCTGCCAAGCGATGCAGCCTGTAATTCCTGTTCATTAGTGAGACTAGGACATATTTATTGTGTGCTATGTGCACCTAAAAGCACGCACACACTGTATATGTATGCAGGCTACGTCTGCACACACAATCCTCAGAGTCTCTTGAGTGAAGACGCAGCGGAGAGCACAATGGACTGATCTCTGAACCTTTCAATTCCAGTGAGACCAGTGATGCAGACTGTAACAAACAAGTGCTGATTCTACTGGAACTACTTGAATTCATGTAAAAGTGGGATATTTCTGCCTTATTAATTCATGCAAAGACACTCACAGTATACAGTTGAACTGATGTGAAGGAGTTTGGGCAATACTGGTGCAGTTTTTTGGCCTAAAGAGCAAAGCTTAAGAGTCACTGTGCTGATCTTTTGACTAATTAGAATTAAATTAAAGAGACTAGATGAGAGAAAGAGGGAGACAGATTGAAGGAGTCGGACAGATCATCATGAGGACGGCCAGAACCATAGCAGAGTGAAGGAAAGTGGAAAAATAAGTGAGAGTAGGGAAAAGATAGAAAGAAGGATGAGGGAAAGGAGGTGTGAGAAACAAAAGAAGTATCCCCTAGACAGCCGTTGCCCTAGCAACAGGCTTGTACTGGTTGGTTGGCTGGTTGCTGGGCTGGAAGCAGGTTGACGGAGGCGTAGGGAGAGATGTGAGATGACAGGTGGAGAGCAGTGTACATACATGCATCCACACAGGCATCAGCAGGGACAGCCGCTATAGTACAGGCCTGTCAGGAAGGACCCCGAAGAGGGCAGATGATGAATGGAAACACTCGGGGCTCTGTTTGGCTCGAAGCATATTACAGGATTTATCATTCAGTACATTTTTAATAGTGCGGGAATTATTAATAAAATGGAATCTAGGGTTTATTCCTAGATTCTGTTTATTTATATAGGAGGCAAAATCAATGCTAGCCTTGTAAAAGTTGCCGAGAAATCCTAATAAATCTAAAATTTTTGCACTTTCAGAAGCAGAGAGTCCACAGTTTTTCAATATGTTTCCAAATTTCCAGCATTTTCAACTCAGTCCACTGGGGAAAAGTGTAAAACTGCGCTTGTACGAACAAAAAAAACGAGCAATTTGAGTTGTGGAGTCTGCAGTGTGGGTGTAGATGAGCGGAGATCCAGCTCGTGTTAGGAGCAGGCGTGGAGGTTAGATCCTCTGGGATACAGAACTTTGCTGCAGAGATCTCCCTGGAGGCTGCGTGGGCCAAACTGAACATCTGTAATTAGAAGTGTTCAAATTATAGACCAAATTATCATATTTAACAGCAACATGTGTCAGTTTAAGAAAATAAAACGGGCAACACTGTTAACCATCTACACTGAAGCTGAAATGGAATACCAGTAAATTGTATATCAGTGGTGTAAAACATGCGGCCTGGGGGCCAAAAGGGGCCCTCCAGAGGGTCCAATCTGGCCCGGCTTTGTAAAATATAAAAATTACACAGAAGACATCATCTGCAAACTGTCCATTTGTAAAACTGTAAATCTAAAATAATTTCTGCACCATGACAAGTTGTTTTGATCATAAAGTAAAATACTAGATTGTTCTTTTGTCGTTTTGCATCTCGTATTTGTCATATTTTGTCTTGTTTTTGTTGTTTTTTGTCAAGTTTTCTGTCAGACTTTTGTCATTTGTCTCACGTTTTTGCTGTTTTGTGTTTCCTTTTTGTCTCGTTTGATTTTTTTGTCTTATTTTTGTCGTTTTGTGTTTCGTTTTATTCGTAGTTTTTTGTGGTTTTGTGTCTTTTTTGTCTCGCTGGTGTCGTTCATCCATTTTTGTGGCTTTGTGTCTCGCTTTTGTAATATTTTGTCTTGTTTTTGTTGTTTTTTGTGAAGTTTTTTGTCAGACTTTCATCGTTTGTCTCATGTTTTTGTTGTTTTGTGTTTCCTTTTTGTCTCGTTTGTGTTTTTTGTCTTGTTTTCGTTGTTTTTTTTTGTCTTTTTTTTGTCTGACTTATGTCATTTTGATCATAAAATAAAATACTATGTCATTCACTTCCAGATTGCTGTGACTGATTGTTTTGTGCCTTTGTAGATAAATTGTGATCTGGAAGTAAATGATAAACTGAGGCATAATGTTGTTGAAACTTATTTTTCTTAAGAAATTTCAGGTTGTTCATAACGTTTTGTAAAAAAGACAGTTCCTTAAATGTGAACATTTTCAGAATGGACTTTTTGGAACTAAGACAAAGGACAGATCTGGAGTTCTGGTTGTTTATAGGTTATTATGCTGTGATTTTACTGGTCCGGCACACTGGAGATCAAACTGGGATGAATGTGGAACCAGAACTAAAATGAGTTTGACTCCCCTGCTGTATATAAGATAAGATAAGATAAGATAAAGTTCTTTATTTCTCCCCACTCCAGGGGAAATTTACATTGTTACAGCAGCTTTATTTACAATATATACAAGGGTGAAAAAAAATTTTAACTGAAAAAAATAAAAATAAATAATAAAATATAAATAAATAATAAAAAAAAAATAAATATGGTGTGTTTTCCAGTATTCTAGAGATTGAACATATCGGTTTTTACCCCTCGATCTGAAATACATCAGCCCCGACATCAAAAGGAGAGCTGGAAGAAGTGGGTCATACATGAGTTTATGCTTTATGTATGTATGTGTGCTTGTGTGCATGTGTGTGTGCATCTGAGTTGACACAGCTGTTATCCAAATAAACATATGGATGTGTGATTTTATGGATCTATTTTTGTGCAAACCTCGTTAGAACGTGCTCGGCTGCGGTCGCACACATGTTGGTGTGCACGTTTGATAGATGTGGAAAAAGGTGCAGCAGGATGTGTGTGTCTGCTGCACTTAGATGCATAATTTTGCTTGGCGCATGTGTGTTTTATACATGCATGTGTGAGCATGTGTGTGTGTGTTTTCATCAGTGTTTGGCCCTTTAAAAGGTTCCTGCGGGGCCGAGGGGGAAGAGAAGATAACGGGAGCAGACATTATTTGCTTCTGTCATGTCGGCTTAGCATCAGGCCTCACACACTGTGGCCCAGTCAGACACGGATGCCAAGTGGATGTACCTGCACACATGCTCTGACACGACGCGTGCACGTACACGACACGCACACGCATACACACACACACACACACACACACACACACACACACACACACACACACACACACACACACACACACACACGAGCTGGTGCAGAGATGACCTGTGTGCTCGCGGAGCCTGATATGCTGACACATTCAACACAGAAAAAGTCACACACCTACGCATTCTCACACCCACACAGATGCACACTGAACACCCACACTTCCCTCCCTGCTAAAAGAAGTCTCACACCGAGGCAGGCCTGGCACAGTTTTACACATTCTTCACCAGGTCTGTTCCCATTCATCAGGCATAAGATTGATGGACGGCTTGGACAGAAACACAGAAAATGAATTATGCTGTTTGGCTGCTGAATTGAAAATGCGGTTTGTGTGTTTTTATGCACGACTGTGTACATCACGGCTTGTGCAGCCATGCATGGTTCTGCAGCTCTGCGCCCATATAGTACGTTGTCATCTTGTGCATTTATGTTTTATTTCACGTGTTTCAGTGTGTGTGTGTGTGTGTGTGTGTGTGTGTGTGTGTGTGTGTGTGTGTGTGTGTGTGTGTGTGTGTGTGTGTGTGTGTGTGTGTGTGTGTGTGTGTGTGTGTGTGTGTGTGTGTGTGTGTGTGTGTGTGTGTGTGTGTGTGTGTGTGTGTGTGTGTGTGTGCTGGGGGAGGAGACAAGCATCCAGGTTCCACAGTCAGTCAGGCAGCATCTCGTCAGGCAGGCCTCACTCACAGACCCCCAGGGTAAGGCTGCCTACTGTGGGCACGAGCCGTGATGATTGTCCCCGCTGGGGGGATGGCACATGCGTACTAACATACACATGCGCGCTCACAGTCAGACCTACACACACCACAGCTCACACACATTTGTATGTACCCACGTATGCTCTCACATGTCTGAAAATGTTCGTACGTACCTAGAAAACGGCACACAGTCGTAATCAGAGGTGTGCACACAGACTGAAGACCTGCACAGATAAAACAACAAACAAACATAAATACAATAAATACATGTGTCTGAGCTCAGCTATATGTGGAACCAACGCACACAAGATTCCTACAGAGGTGGTCCTTCTTGTATTTCATGCACACTCAGGCACACATTTGCATAAACGCAGCATAAACAGAGCGTGCCTCCTCCTCACACACATGCATAGACAGAGCTGAGAGCGATGTATTGTGGATTGAGGCTTAAAATATTGTAGCATGACAGCTCCAGTCATGATCCTGGTAGGTCACACAACTGCACGTACAGCCACAGAGCTGCATGAACATGAAGAACGCTCACAGTTACAACGTGTTATTCCGGGTTTCCGCTGAGCTCTGCAGCTCATTAAGTTGAAAAGCAATCAGTCACGCTTTCTTGTTATTAAATCGTCCAGTTATTTAGCTGTCATTAGCGTCTATAGCAGGAAAAAAGAGATATGTGGTTTTTATGTGTTAACGCCTCTTAAAAGATGTATAATTCACATAATACAACAAGACCTTTAGAAATAAAGTACGAGGGCATATCATGTCCAAAACTGTCATTTTGGACATGTTTCAAGTCAGTTTGGACAGTTTTCAAGTTATTTAAGACAATTAATGCGTCAATTTGGACACTTTTAAGTTATTTTAGACAGATTTTATGGCAATTTTATGTTACTTTGGTAAAATAATTGTGAAATTTAGACTGAGAGGAAAATAAAACTTGCAGTATGTTCAGTTAACTTTTTTCCACAGGATATTGCTACACAATAAAGGTTAGTTGAGTACAACAGGGAGCTGCTTAGATGGATTGCCTCTGGAATTTATCAGCTGTGGATCAGCTTGTTGTCACTGCTGGACCTCTCAGATATGAATTTTGTGTGAGTTTTTAGCAAAATATTCAGTAATGCTTAAACTGAAGATTCCTTTTCACCCAGAAAACACCATCCCAAAAGTCTGCCCCTGGCATGGTTTAGTCTGCTCCTATCAGGCTATAACATCTCACAGCTGGACTGTAGTGCAGTTAAAAGTAATGGAGCCTTGGCTCGGCACAATGGAAAATCTGTGGTTTTGATCACGGGGATCAAACACCAAGAACAACCCCCTCTGCACTGTCTTGGAACACGCTGTTCAGGAAGGAGAAAAGAAAACAGGGGCTTTTTTCCCCTGCTCTGAGGAAGAATTAAGGATACTGAGTGGAAGATAAAGTGGAGAGCAGAGGGGCGAATGAGTAAAAAGACAGCAATAAATCAAGTGAACCGCTTGAGGTGAAAGAAATGGATGAGGGTGAAGTTAACGGAGAAGAAAGGAAGGGACGAGGAAAGGGACAACAAGAGATCAAAGATATCCGAGTAGTTTAGACTGAGACCATTCGAAGCCTTCAGAGCAAAAAATGTGCATTTAGGAGTTATCAAGAATGCTGTGAAGCCATGATTGATGCCTTAAATGTCGATTAAAGGGATTGGATGAGGCTTGAAGTTGTGCTGGAGGGACTTTACCCCCACTTAAGCACCCATGTCAATACTCACATCAGTGCCCAAAAATGTTCTAATGTATAATTAAATACGACAGAGCACAATGTTTGGGATTTCTGCAGCCTATCATGTGGTTAAAAAAGGACAACTTTGCCTGTGTTTCTAAAACAGCTTAACAACAGCTGCTGGTTTGTTTTGTAGATTATATCTGATTCGATGGATTCTGTATTCAGCTCAGAGTTAAATGTTTTCAGGGTCGAAACAATAACAGTCGGATTAATTTTGTTTTGTTTGTCAACTAACAGACTGTTATTGAGCTCATATCAGTATTCTTTATTGCTGCTTGCATTAAATCAGTCGGGTAATTGTAGTTGGGCTGTCTGATGGGTAATATCCTCCGTCCCACCGTCTTGCATGTTAATGCATTCACTGCAGCGCTGCATGTCAGTCACACACCCGTCTGCCTCCGCGCTGTAAAAAACAAAATGTTGTGTTTACGGTAAAATTCTGTCAGCTATGGTTGCCAGAATGCTACCATAAAATTACGGTAAAATATTTTCTACATTTATGGTAGAGAAATGTATTGATATTGATGATTTTAGGGTTAAAAACATGCTCCATTCCATATTTTACTGTAAAAAAAAAAAGGTTTTAACCTTTAAAAATGTGAAAATGTACATGAAAATACTATATAAAATAAAATTTGTGTAACTTATTATAAATATTACAGCATTTTTCCATCATCAGCACAACAGTTAGTGTATTTAACATTAAATATGTGTATTTTTAGCAAAGTTGCAGTTAAAGCTGTCATAAATGTTACAGCATATGTCTGTTATTAACATAAAAGTCCATCAATCTGGCCGATAGCAGACTGTATTTTACATGTAGTAAATGCAGAAATCTCCATGTTACTTGTTATAAATATTTCAGCACGTTTCCTTTATCAGTACAACAATATGCACATTTAACTGGGAAAAATGTTATTGTTTTCGAGAATTAAATGCAAAAATGACAGTATTGTTCTACATATTACGGCATTTTTCCATTAAAAACTGTGCAAGAGTTGGGAAATGTATTTTTTCAAGAGAAAAAAAGATCAAAAACACACTTTTCTCCTGATGAACCTGTTTACAGTGATTCAGTGTTTTATAAACTGCATCAAACTGTTTTAGGGTTTACAGATTTTTACCATCAATATACAAACATTTTTTACTGTGCACTAGAACACCATCAGTTAAAAACCAAACAAAAAAGCCTGCCTCTGCTTGGTGCCATTTGTCTCAGCTGTCATCACAGTGCCCTTTTACATCCCTGCTTCTAGAGCTGCCACCAGATGAACTTGAAAAAGCAGGCAGAAAGTCACTGCAGTCTGTGCGTTTATTGAACGTTGTGCCACAGAGTGGAAATTTCACTGAGCAGATTTGTGGAACTTGTGTTCACGGTGGATGTAGCCAAAATCTTCCTGTTCAGTAATTCATTAATCCTAACTAAGTAAGCCAGCTGTCCCTTCTGCTAGCTCAGAGCCATCTTTTGTGCCTGAATTCAGTGTTCTGTAATCGCACAAACCAACACGTACAATAAAGCAGTCTCTCAGTGATGAGCACATTTTTCTGCAGGGACTTTCAAAGCTCAGACCAATTCCACATTTAGGTAAATATTTGTGCATGTTGTATTTGCCTCTAATTTGTTTTCCCTTAAAGAAAATGTACGATGTTGCAAGGATGAAGGGGAATAATATGGGATGTGTTAGTGGACATGCTGTAAAGGGTATAAGGATGACATGGTCAGATATTGACATTGTGTTTATTCGATGCAGAGGGATTTCAAATTCAAAGCCAGTTCCCCCGGTTCCATTCTGGTCAAAAAGGTCATAAGTCGGACTGGGAATGGTTCTTAGCCCGGCGGTTCATTCTGGTGCTTCATCCTCTGTCTCTCTCTCTCTTTCTCTTTCCTTCCTGCCCTTTGTCCCTCCATCCTAAACACAGTTCGCTTACGAGGTCCAGCGGGAGCTAATAATAGACTGGAGTCACTCAGTCTTTGGTTGAGTCAAGGATATGTAAATATGCCTCCCTTTCTCCTGTGGGCAACTTCCTGGTTGCTGGCAAGGGCGTGAGCCAATGAGAGGAGGAGGAGGAGAAGGGGAAGCGTGGTCGGCATGGCAACGAAGCCCGGCTGTCTGCACAGTTTTAACTCGGGTGTAAAATGCAAATGTTATTTCCCTGGAGTGGCCTGCCATAAGCCGCCACTCCCACTCTCTTCTCTTAGCTTCACGTGTCCTTGTGCAAAGTCTCTGGCTGGTTTACCGGTGACCGCGGAGCTCACACTAACCGTTACCACAATCCTCCATTTTCATTAAAGCGCTTTTATTTATGAGACGTCCTAATTTTAGTAGCATGTTGTTGCTGAACACATTCATGCAATTTTAAATTACTGCGTGCTGAGCGTCATAAAATAGGTGGGCAAAGCACCAATTACAGAAAAGATTATTTGGTAGATTAGAAATCGGTTCTTTAATCAGCATCTAATAAATACATTTGAATATCAGCCTCATGGGTCTTTATATAAACCCAGTAAGTTCATCAGATGCTGCAGCCACAAGTAAAAGCTCTTAACACTTAAAGACAGTGATTTTATTCCAACCTGCTGGCCCTGCACTGCCTTTAATCTGTTCACCTCCCTCGTGTGCCATAACAACGCCACCTCGAAATAGCCCCTCTCCCTCTCTGTTAGCGAATTAAGGGAAAAAGTGTGGGCAGAATAGAACAGATATCACTATGACAACCTCTCCGCCTGATTGCTACGAGACGTGAGTTTGGTCTTCTGATCTTCTGGTTCTTAACTTTCTGTGGGAAGACAATGCAGATGCTGCAGACTCTCTCACTGTACCCTGTTGTTTACATCATTGTTTTCACAGCTTTATTAAAAAAAAATTAAGTACTATCCACTTACATTAATTTTGTTTCCACTTTAAAAAATAAGGGAAGTAGTGTGCTTTATGTTGTTTATCGTGGTATTGGAACATTTTGGAACAAACTGTTTTGTGTTTAACAGCTTCCGGTGTTGCATTGTACTGTGTTCGGAGAAATAGATTTTATTGTCAACTCTTTCCTTCTTCCACCCTTGACACCCAGCTGGTTGCAATATCTGGTATTGAGAGTTAGCTTACTTAAGTTCTATTCTTAAAATGAATATGCTTTGAATGAACTTGAAAAATCATGGAAAGAATTTCCACATAATTAAATGTCTTTATCTAGACAGTGTGCATTTCAGTTTGAATAACTGGATTTACTCAAACTAGATTAACCCGATTTATTTAACTTTGCTTGACAAATCTGACTATATTGAAAAAGGTTGGATCAGCCCTTAGGAAGTGAGTTCAATGAACCCTAACAAATGAAGTTAACTCAAGTAAATTATGTTGGCTCCAAATTAAGTTAAAAAAAAAGTGAATTAACCCTTGTGTTGTCCTGCAGGTCAAAACTGACCCATTTTAAAATTTGAAAATGTGGAAAAAGAAAATATTTTCACAGTGAAACTTCTGATGTCCACATTTTCAACATTTCTGGGAAGTCTTTCAACATTTTTTGGTGGAAAAAAGAAATGTTAAAAATGTTTCTTAAGAACATTAACAAAAAAATCAACCAAATTCGCTGGATTTTGGTTGATTTTTATGTAAATGTTCTTAAAGAAAATATTAGAAGTTTTACTGACACATTTGTAATGATTTTAGATATTTTTAGGATTGTTTTGGAAGATTTTTACTCATTTTCTGAAAATATTTACAAGAATTTTCTTGCCAAATTTGGGACTTAAAAAAAAAAAATCTTTTAAGGGAAACTTTTAAGGAATTATTGAAATTTTCTTCCTGAAAGTTTTGCAAATTTTCAGAAATTTGTGGAATTTTTTTGCTGAATTTTTGAATTTTTTTCAGACAAGGAAACAATATTTTTTGGTGCCTGTAAATGAGGACAACAGGAATTGAGTTAACTCAGCTCAAGTTTGTCGAGTTGGATGAAAATAATTATTTCATACTTTATGAAAGCAGTTTAATCATCTTGAAATTCTTTCCTTGATTTTTTTCAGTTCACTCAAAGAGTTATTTTTTTCAGTGCATACTACAGAGTCTGATGAGCGCGCTGCTGTTTGTATTTAATCCATTTAACACAGAAACGCCGAAAGTTCAGGATTTGTAGATTATGCAAACTCTTATACTTGTGTTCTGAATAGACAAGAATGATTGTCTTTCGAACAAAGTCCTCATTTGTTTTCTGTCCCTTTGTTTGCAGAAGAAATCTTCATGCAGCACCAATGGATTTGTTAAAAACTGGATTGACTTTTACTGGGGTGTTAATAAAAGTGTCTGTTTTGACAACAGCAATTTCAGAATCATTTGCTCCATTGTTGCTTTGTTCGAAAGATGTGTCAAAACTTTTACAGGCAAAAAACTGTCTGTTTATGGGATAAAATAAAGCTGTGAAGTTGTTCCTTGCTGACATTTTCATCCTTTTCTCTGTAACTGCAGGTGCCAGAAAGCTGGCCAGCAAGGCAGCGGTGTGGTACGTCCCCCTGTCCATGCAGGATGTGGGCAGGATCGTGGAGGTGCCGCCCATCAAGGTACACGGAAACCTGAAGTTTGGCATTTTACCTGTCAGCTCCTCTCTGCCTCTGTGACTCTCTGCCTCTCGTGTGTATATCAAAAATGACATTACTGGAAGCCAAGGAGAGCGAATCCACAGGAGAGGCCATCTGGTCAAGATAAAAATGTTGACATTTAACAGTGTGAAAAGTCCATTTCAGTTGTCTTTGTTGTAAATGTCAGAGTGTTTCAAGTCTTTACTTACACCACATGTACTCACGCTCAGACTGATGTTTGAGTGGATGTATACATCTGTGCATATGCTCATACTGTATATATCTTTTTTATATATGTATAGTATGCTAGTGCAGAACAAGAGGAGGAGGGCAGGAAGCGCTACGATGCTCAGAAGATAGAGAGACTGGAGAAAACAGCTAAGATTGAAGAGATAGTTCCACCTCCAGCCGACCCAGGTAATGCAGCATCCACTAGGTCCTGAATCAGACTGACCATCTGTTATGTCTCATGTTTACAGTGTGTTGTGATCAGAAGTGTCGTTGTGGTTTAACTTGAGAATGCTTGTTGTACTTGTTGAACTCGGTGCATTGGTTGTAGTAATTTGAGAAACTTCAGTACACACAATAATTCTGTGTGTATTTACACTGCTGCCACTTTTGCAACTCAGTTCTGCAAAAACGAGCCACAGAATGAAGTGAAAATGGAGTGAAAAATGTAGATTATACTGTTAAACACTAAGATAAAGCAATGATGAATTAATAATCCTGAACATTCCAGTTGCAGCTTTAACATCTGTACATGACCCATAAGACAAACATCCACTTTTATTAAATATTAGTCGTTTTTTTTTCCCTGACGTAACTGTATTCAACCATACTAAAGCTGTTATGTAATTCTCTAATTTTGCCACACAACATCCGTTAAAAGGTGTGTGTGACTTACTGTAGATCAGCAGGTAGGTCAATCTATAATTGAGGGACTGTTGAAGTCCGTGGGATATATCTTGCATACATTTTATTTTATTAAAAGTAAAAAAGCTAATGTTTTTTATGTTCATTATGATCATGTATTTTCAAATTCCATAATTATTTATAATGGAAACAATCCTTTATTAATAAAAAATGACTGGATATAACTAAAATGTCAACTAAATAACCATTGTTTAGCTCATTAGAACAATAATAAAATGAGCTGATTCAGAAATAGTTTGGATTGTGTTCTTTTCATTAAGTTGAGATAATCATGACAGATATTTCTTTTTTGGCAATATATCAAATTTTAGATGGAAAATAACAAATTGTATCTGTGTATGAGAAACTGGATTGATCACGTCAACAGGTTTACTACAATATCTTTAGAAATAACTTTCAATTGCAATTTTACTCAGTTGTATATATAATATTTAGAGAATCTTTCTGTAAAAATGCCATGTGGTGTTTGGTTATAGATGGTCATGTTGATTTTAGGGCCTGAAAACTGCAGAAATGTCAACTATGATACGAACAGTCCTGCAATTATGCATTAACCCAGGTATCATGTCAGCAGCATGCATTGACTTTGGCTGGACAGCATATATCAGAGCACACAGTTTTTGTTAATATCAGCTCGCTTTTTTGCAAATACACACAGTATTTTTTTCCACATTTTTTTTGTTGAGTTAACATGCCTGTGTTTGTGTGTTTGCATGGCAGAACGGCACACAGTCGGCTTCAGCCAGCACAGTTTGATCCACCTGGTGGGCCCCTCCGACTGCACGCTACAGGATTACGTGAACGGAGGTGAGTGTGTTTTCTTTCCCATTTCTAGATACCAGCACACAGTTTGCTTTCAGTTTTAATCGTGGAAAATTGTGAGCTCAGTTTCGAACCCTTGCTGCTGTCTTAAAGCCACCAGAAAGTCAACCTTCAAGCTGCTGAAAGCCCAATTATTTTTCTCCGGTGTCTTTGGATTAAAACCCAAACTGACGGAGCAGTCAGTTGTGAAAATGTGAATTTCTTCAAGTTTTTCAGCCCCCTTGTGATCAAAAATACCTTGAATCAGCTTACAGTGGCAACTAAAGTATACAGAAAACAATCAGTGATTCATATACCTGAAATATTTCTCTAAAACACAGTGAGTGGTAAATGAAAATCTATTTGCTGACAGAAGAAGATGCAGTTCCTCCTCCCATTGAACACCACTACTGTGCCTGCCATTAGTTTTTCATGCTAAATGATAGATAGATAGATAGATAGATAGATAGATAGATAGATAGATAGATAGATAGATAGATACTTTATTAATCCTGAGGGAAATTCAAATGTTGTTTTTCAGCCTGAAAACTTTTATCATTTCTCTTAGCAGAAATAACTGTCAGACAGATGAATACAGTGTGAATTTGATGTATTTTTCTATGCAAGGACGCTACATTGCAGTAAGCCTGCATGAGTGTCTGCTGATGTGTGTGGTTCATCACACTAGAATGTACAGTAAATGGAGTTACCCATGCAGGAGACGCTGTGTATCTACGCTGACTTTACTGAGCTCCAGAGCACTGAACTTGAATATGTGTGAAGTGAAACTTTGTAAGTGCTTTGAGTTTCGTTCAAAGTTGAGATCACACCGTGTGACTGATCCAGTGCTAACAGCCGCTGACAAGCCATTTCAGAGCTCAGTGTTTCCGAGCCGCTCTCTGCCTCCAGTCTTCAGTACCTGTCAGGCTTCTTTGTCGTTCTTACACGTGTAAAACAAAGAGCTCGTGAGCAGCATCAGGCTGTTTCACCCTCTGAACCCTGAGCAGTTTCTGGGCATTTTCTGTTCCTGTCAGATTGTTGCTCAGCGTGGCCTCATTGTTCCACTGCAATAGAAAGTCCTGCATCTCTCTGGAAACGGCACAGCCATGGACGGAGACAGAAATTTAAAATGTCTTTTGTGCTGTATGAAAGTTTAATTCCTTTAAGTGACTATTTTACAAAAAAAAAGGAATGAACATTTTTAAGTGCCCACAGGTGTTAACAATACTTAAAGAAAAGTGTCATTCTATAGATTTCTATAGATTTTTGTTACTTAAATTTAGTTTTTTTCCTCAGTTCAGCTGAAAAATACCGTACATTTTTCTGTCATATGACGGTTGAGTCACTAATGGCTCCTCAGTTGTGCCAATGAGTGCAGAATTTTTAGTTTTTTCAGAATTTACTGAGTGTAAACGGTTATTTTTTTGTGATTTTTACAATAACACTTGTAGAATAAAACTATTCTGATGAATTTTAAGCTTCGATTTCGGTAATTTTTCTAAACAAAGAGCACGTCACAGATGAGTAAACAGTATCAAGGACTGTCAGAAAGCTTAAAATACAACTGTTCTCTCTGTTTTTACAGTTTTTGATTGTGATAAATGGTGTCATTTTTGCTGTTTCTCTAAGACAACATGCCTTTCCAACCTTTTGGGGTTTAGTGGTTTAATGTACAAGGCGGGGACCATTCATGGCTTCAGTACAGGATGGAAACCCTTCAGGGGAGAGGATGAAACATAGACGCCTTAAGCAGAGAACATACAGAAAGATGATTAATAGAGGAAGAAGCAGATAGAAAGAGAGGAGTAAAGTAATAAGCGATTAATACTGTATGTATACAAAGTCAATTATTTACTTTATTCCTCATTCTGGGCTTCCTTGTGGAGCTTTGTATCATTCTCATCAAGAAAAAGATCCTTGACAAAGATTTTTATGCCTTTTAGTATTCCTGTTCTCCTAAATAGATTGATGAGGAGTGAAAATGTGTTGTTGGGTTCTGAAATGTCACACGGTCCTGCCTGAGCTGCTGCCTGGGTTCTTGTAGTTCTGTGTTGCCTGTATGACAGCGCTGTAATGAGGAAGAACAGAATGACAAGGACGAGGCAGGAAATAAACAATTGGAGAAGCAAGTGGAAAATGGAGCGTCGTCGTCCTAACAGGACATTTATGATGCTGATGCTGTTTCCAGTTTTGTGCTTGGAGCTCGCAGAATCAGGAGGATGAAACTGTTACATGGTTTTTGAGCTTGTTAAAAATTTCTCACTGGACCGGTTCAACCGTCTTCATGTAGACAAACTATTTTTATTTGGATGTTGCTTTAAAAAATGAAAAAGCCATTTTGAGGCTTCTTAAAACATTTTTTCTTCTGCGTACATTTACCAAAGTCCTTCAGGTGATTCATTGCACAAATAGCAGAATCCTTCAGAGATATTTTCACTGATGCTTCCAATTGTGCTTTTGTTGTTTCTCCCTGGGTGATTTTCTCCTGCTGGATTGGATCCAGAGTCATAAACAACTATATATTTTAAAGCGCTTTAGAGAAAATGAGACACAGAACAAACAATACTGAAGGCAAGCTCAGATTAAAGGTAAAGAATTAATGAACTGAGTGCACATCCAGATTTGATTGTTTAGACAGAAATCTGATTATCTGATGCCACGACCTCATAAATACAACACAAACCTTTACTAAAAAAAACCTTTTGGGCTGCATTTGTAGCAAATCCGATATTTTATCAGCGCAGAGCAGATGCTCTTTATCGGTTGAGGTATATTGTTTCTGGCTGGATGTTCCTGCCATTTCTATTGAGGTCAGCTATGTAAAGAGGCCATCAGAGAGACATCACAGAGTGAGGAAGGAAAACAGAAGAGAGTCGTTGACTGAGAAAGAGAGAGAATGAAAAAAACAGAGGCAGGACGAGGAACGTTGGGGTGGAGCGAGGTGGGCCAGATGAGTGTTGCATGGTGGAGTTTTTAATTTGGACAACTTGCTGAGAAAATTGTCTAATCAAAAACCAAACGTGGAACAAGTGTGTGGGTCATGTAGATCTGTACATGCCGTCGCGCATTAGGCTCTCGGTCTCTCTTACTGTATCTCACTCTCTCTTACTGGAGTAAAGTCAGTTGACTTCCACATGACAATGACGGGATATTCACTCACTGTATCTCCAGTCTGAGGAGGCTCAAACCCAACAACACGCATGCTTAGTCGAAACGCCGTCTACTGAGGTTTTATTCCAATAATGCGACACCACATCCATCCAGCCGAAGATTTGACAATTCAGTCACGCTAATGCACGATAATACAATGGTGTCAGTTTAATGCCGTCTCTCTGACAGCTGTGTGGGATTCCATTCTGGGTTGTGTGGGCATGACAGTCATTATTTAATTATTCAGCATCAAAAGTCATAAAGTCCTGTGACAGAATACTTTTTTTTCCATTTTGCATTGTCTTTGCATTCCAGATAGCTTTGATGTTGTTTGCTACCTGTGATGTTCAGGAACAGTTTTTATTGAAAGGTTTAGAAACAGATGTTCGTATACAGATGATGAGATCCCACTAGGAGTAAGTGAGAAGGCGTATATTTTATTATTCAAACTGCACATTTCTTGCTTGTGGTGAATGAATCACACATGCAGTCAATAATTATCAATCAATAAAATGTGCGTACACTTGGAGAGCAGAACAGCCTGATAGATACATATTATGTTTGCAGCACCAGATGTTGAGAGGTTGAGACCTGTGTAGTTCCTCCTCAGACTGCAGACACCTGGATATGTAATGGAAATCTCTGACACTGCAGAACGAAAGCCTGGAAGTTTTCTAAATCCTGGAAAAGCAAAGCGGATCACGAAGTTCGACTGAAGCTCACCACTGTGCCCATTAATTCAACATTCTTCCTTTTTTCTTCCTCTTCTGTCTTTTACTTTCCTTTTCTTTGTATTCTCCGTCGCCTGCCCACCTCTCCTCATTATCTCATGCTGTCTCTCTCTCTCTCTCTCTCCCTCCCCTCCCTCTTCCATTCGTGTGCTAAGGAAGCGTAACATCTGTTTCCATGGAAACAGCAGTTGATTGCCACAGGTGGACACCACTCACTGCGGTCTGATTAAAACAACTGAACCACAAGAAAACAGAATTAAAAGAGCACACAGTTAGCTGCTGTGGCGTATTTAGTCGGGTTAGATTCTGTTTTTCTGTAGAAATCACCGACTGTGGAGTGACGATGTGTGTTCTCGTGCCATTGGTTCATGTTTGCATCTTCCATTTTGTGCACACACTTCATACTTCATACATCTACTGCTTGTGCACATGTGAGAGGAAGATGAACACATGTGTGCTGATAAAATGGCCCCTAATGCATAGATGGAAAACGGGATGGGGGTGTGTGACATGGTGTAGTCGAGCTGGGGAATGCCGGAGCGCAGGACATCTATCAGTGTGGCTTTATATTATGTGTCCTCTGCTCTGATCTGTGCTCGCTGAGTATATAAACATGTCAGCGTCTCAGACAGAGGAATTCAGGGCGACAGGGATATCTCCGCTGGAGCTGTGTGATTGACCTATGAGTGTGTGGACTGCTTCCTTTGCCCTGGTAGCCTTCTTCCCTCTTCCAAAACCAGCACTGATTCAGAAATAAAATACTGAATCTGCTACACTGGTAGTAGTACTGCAAGTAGTTCCTAGTCAACTGAAACTTTTGAACCAAATTCACTATAGGAGTCACAAAACAGAAACAACATATGGAAAAGCAAAGAGGTAGAGATCTATTTTGAAATGCAGATGTGTGTAGAGGTCTGTATGACTGATAGCAGGACATAAAACATGCCATCTCTGACAACTTCTTCATCTTTGTTAACAGGATAGATCCACAAAAGCCTGTATGATAGAAGAAGTAAATACTGATCAAAAATGATAGGAAGCCAGATATAAAACTGTGTCTAAACTATAGGTATACATGTAATCTACTGTACAGAACAGATGCATCAGAGAATCTATCTATTTATCTACATTTCAAATTAAAAGATCAGATGAGATTATAATTCCATATATTTTGATCTGGCTTTTGTGATACAAGTCAAAGCTTGAAGCTCAAAGTAACCTGACTTTGTTTTTTTTAAGCGGCCCAATGAAACTTAAAACCCTCATCTGAAAATGATGAGTATCACACCAGTGGTTGTCAACTTTCTTTGTAAACTCAGATTTTGCTCATAAATTTCTGTGTGGTCGTGTTTGACTCTTCTTCTGCACACAATAATCCAATGGCGAGCCGATTAGTTCAGTGGAAAGGAGGAAAATAAAATGTATTAATGCACTTTTACTGCAAATGATGTGAGAGGAATGCTGGTAGAAAACCGATAATTTTGTGACTGAATATATTTATTATGAATTATTCTGACATGGCAGCTGCACATTACAGCTCTTAAACTTTACACTTCATACATTTAAACATGTAGGTCTGATACTGTGCCTTTCTGAAGAATGGAAATCACTTAGTTTTTATCAAATTAAAGTTAATGTGACTGATTGAATATTATCTGTGATAAATACCAATAAACTAATCACTTTTCTAATCTGTGTTCTATTAGATGCTGTACCGGCAGTGAGAGAGCAAATCACGACCAAGCAGTTCATATTTTGCATCACCAACTAAATGCATGCAGGTTGCCATGGCAACATACGACATATAGTTTGCCTACTGTCACTGCACGGCTGTATTTCGGTGTCGGGTTTGCGTGCACAAAATAATCCCTCAGCAGAGAATCTCTATTGCTGGAAAAGAACTGGTGAAAGGTGGCACTTCTCCGGACAGAACTTATTCTGGAGCAGGATGAGTGTGCAGCGTCGGTTGCCATAGTGACCTTGCGAGGGCTAAAAGAGAGACAAGTTTGTGACATTAAAAACTCCAACTTTAGGCTCCACATTAACCCATCAAGTGAGGGTTAAGTGAGGTGTCTTGTGTCGTGGTACAAGGCAGAGGTGTTTCCGTTGTTTGCAGGTGAAACTGGTGAGGAAGTGTGTTTGTTGTGTTATGTGCCTCAAACCCCAAAGCTGTAAGGCAAGACCAGAGCGCTAATGAACTGATCCAGAAACACGGCACAGCAGCTTCACCGTGTTGAAACCAGCCATTAACTGAAGAGAGAGTTTGTTTACTTGTGCTATCAGCTGGCACAGAATCAATACAAGATCCTGGTATAATAAGGCTTGTGTTGAGCCCCGTGTGAGTATGTGGGTGAGTGTGCACGAATCTAATCCACACGGACACGCAAGCCGAACAATTTCAACAAGCCTCAATTTGAGGCAGGCTGTAAAGAAAAAAGAGAGTCTGTATTGTTGTTCAGAAAGTTGCATTTTTATCCTGAAGGCAGAAATGTGTTTTCTGCCTCTCCGTGGTACCTGCATATTCTGTCTTTATTCAGTGGAAACCAGTCGGAAACCAGTGTTTATGTTGTGATGCAGGGGTTCATCTGGAGGTAAAGGACCCGGGATGATGTAGGGCTCACACAGGAGGGGATGGAGCAAAGATATTTATTATTATTCATGCCAAGACATTTGTTCTACCATCTGGTGTCAAAGAGAGAGGTAGCCAACAGCTTTATTTAGAATATGATGAAATTGGTTCTCATGCTTTCTGTGACAATATTAGCCCCCAAAAACCACAAATTAGAGTATTATTAATGCATTTTAACTGCCTAAAATCATACTCAAATTAATGGTAGATTGCGTGAAAGAACATTACAGTTGCCTGCATTATCCTTCTTTAATATTCAGTTCAGATATCTCTTGGTAGAATATTAAGTGTAAATGAAAATAAAATGTAAATTTTGCTCCTAATCTCTCATTTGCCTGCAGTTCTTCTGCTCATGAAATGTTTAGCTGGAGAGGACAATGAAACGCACTTTTCAGCTTGATTTCAAGTTACGCTTTAAAAGGTTTTCCCCATAGAAACCTTCACAGCAGGTGGCAGTAATTTTCAGCTGGTAGTCCTTCCTGTCAGGCTGCACAGAGTTCCTATTACATCCATCCTAATGGGTGAAGCGCTGAGCAAAAAACAGCCCTGAGAGCATGTTGCTGTCGAAATACGGTAATAATTGAAGCTGACCCAGAAGAATGTATCAATATTTTTATCTCTGGTCTGAGTTTTAGCAGCTGGACACGTCTGAAAAGTGATGGGACACGTGCAGGTACAACACCTTTCCTCGCTAACTGGAGCAGCACATGCTTCAGTGTTGAAATGAGTGTTAGAGATATTAACCATGTTTATTATGGCTACGAAGGCCAAGTTGTACATTTAGAAAAGTAATCTGCTGGAGCAGATGACCTTTACCATCACAGCTGGAGGAACATTTTATCTGAAAGCTCTTTATCTGACACAATTTCCATTACACAAGTCGTATCTCAGTGATTTTCTCGGGCCTGTGGTGTGCACGCAGCTTATTGTTAAACTGTTACCATGACAGCACTCGCAATTTGCAGAATTTAAAGCCACAAATGCAAATTTGCTAAGGAGCTGCCCGGCATTGGGCGAAGCTCACCTGGAATGGTAAAATGTACAAAAATTATGCAGCTTATGGGACTTTGTAAGAGGATGTGGGTGGGTTGCTGCGTGGCGGTAATGTTAACAGGAGCTGTTTCTATAGTAACAGCTCATTAGGAGGCAGTTTGAGCCGTTTGATACTGTCCATGATTAAAGCACATGCTGGGGGAGCGGGGGGATTGAGGAGAAGGACGGAAAGAGACGGGGAATTGTCAGCAGCAGGTGAGGGGAGGCAGAGGACAGGAGCAAGGTAGAAGCAGGTAGAAGTTTAGGAAGGTCACTCGTGCTCTGATATCCTTTGGTCCGTCTCCGCCTTGTGTAGGCTGCTGCGTCTGAGCTGGTCTGAATTAAAAGGGCGATTAGAAGTTTGTATGCAGAGTTGATGGGTGACAAGAGCTGCCTGGACGGCTCCTTTCACTGTTCCCATGACGCCTGTTGCCGATGGACAGCATTGTGAGCGAAGATTTGGGGGAAACGGTCACAAGGAATCTAATCATGGAGGTATTCTGCCCCGTGGCAAACTGGGCTCCACTGGGGACTTGGTTTGCTAATTGCCCTTTTTTCCCCATTTGGAGTGAGCTGTCTTTTCCTCTTCACACACCAACCCTCCCCTCCCTCCCCTCCTGTCCCTCCCCCCTTGCCTTTCGTGTTCCCACCCTACGGCAAAGGGAGAGTCATAGTGTGCCATGTCATCCTGCGAATGTGTAACGCCAGGCCCAGGGCTGTCTTGGCCTTGCTTGTCCTCATTTGCAGTCTCACATTGAGCCTCACTTCAACCTTTTACATTGACTGTACAAGGAGATTGTTTTTTTTTTTTTTATTCTTTATTTTTTGCGGGAGTTGCATTAACAGTTGCGGTGATGGTAGTGATTAATAAAGACAAGCATCTTTGGACCTCAAGGACAGCGCGGTCCTTCGCTTGATTCGGCTCGACGTTTCAGTTGCAGGTTTTTTAATTCACTGAATAAAATCGTGCATCCAACATGATCTCATGAGCATTGTGAAATAAACATGAACCAACACTCACGTTTGGTAGAAATAAAATTAAATGCTGGTGTATTATAAAAGAACAGGAGGCAATTCCAGTAGCAGACTGTGAATTCTGAAAAGAATCTAATATGTGAAACTAATAAGATTAAATTACCTGCATGTAAATGATATCTCTTATTGCTGCAGCTTTTCTGTTATTATTAACAGCATTATTAATATTTCCTCCCTCAGTTTCAATGAGTGAATGAGTCCATAATCCATAATCTGCCTCCTACTGGATATAGTTTAATATTCCAGGTAATAATGTCTCAGAGCTCCTAAACTGGCACCCAAAGGTAAAGATGAGGAAATGAAAGGGTTGTTTGGAAAGTAAAGGGTTGTGTTTCAGTAGATTTGTGTGAGCAATATGTTTACACCGCATACTGGATTATATTTGACTTTATTCAGCATCTATTTAAGTTGTTCTAGTGAATTTTTGCAAACCCATCACTGATTTATACAAATAGTAGACAGAACCACATGAACATTCATTTGCAGTTGTGTGTGTTTCTGTCCACAGTGTTATTTATTTATTCATTATTATTTTTGTCCTTTTGCACATTTCAAGTTGTTTACATTAGAGTCAATCTATAATTGAAGGACTTTTGAAGTCCATGGGATATATCTTGCATACATTTTTATATTAAAAAACGTTTTTTATGCTCATTATGATCATGTCTTTACAAATTCCATAATTATTTATTAATAAGAAATGACTGGATATCACTAAAATGTCAACTAAATAACTGTCCCAATTTATTACCAACCACCTTCTAATGAGATAAACAATAATAAAATGAGCTGATTCAGAAATAGTTTGGATTGTGTTCTTTTAGTAAGTTGAGATAATCATGACAGATAAATCAAATTTTATATGGAAAATAACAATTACAAAAACACCTCTCCAGGAAGTGTGTTAATTCCAGATCACATGACCTGCTCCACATGATGTCATTTCCTCCTGAAGAAAAGACTGACCAGACTCCAAGGCTTTCTGACTTATTTAATATAAAGTAGTCAACAGGTTTACTACAATATCTATAGAAATAACTTTCAATTTCAGTTTTGCTCAATTGTATATATATTATTTAGAATAATCTTTCTTTAAAAATGCCATGTGGTGTTTGGTTATAGTTGATTTTAGCCCTGAAAACAGCAAAAATGTCAACTATGATACAAAAAGTCCCATATTATATATTGACCCATTACATACTATGTAACTTTGCACATTCCCAAGTGCTTAATTTGCAATTTCCGGCAGACTGAAAAGATTTTTATCACTTTTTAAGACTTGTAATCCCTTGTGTTTGATACACTTGCTGCTAATTCAACTGCTAACACCTACTGTCTACTGACTTGCAACGTTTTTTGAATCTACATGTTCGTGTTTACTGTTAAACACTGAAACAACAAGTCAAATTCTTTATGGGTGAAAACCTAAAACTGATTCTGATTTGATTTAGAATATATCAGAATATTTTTGCTGCCTCTTCATTAAAACCATGTTGATATGTTGTTAAGTTATGGGGTTATGTTCTAAGTAAAAACCCTGTGACAAGAGAGGTTAGCAAACTCATAGAAGGTTTGAGTGAACTCGGTGCACCGCATTCATGTTCTCCTTTATTTCTCCATAACACCTCAATGTACTGTTAATATTTCTCTGAAGCAAAAACAGTCCACTGTACAATCACTGCACTGCTGATAATAAGAACGGTTACTGAACCATTTCATGGAATTTTGGGAGCTTTTTACAACAATTTGACAAGTGACTAAGAGAAATAAGCTACAATTTTGTTTAAAAAATGTAAAAAAAAAAAAAAAAAAAAAAAAGAGTTTATGTTATTGTGCAGCCATGAGGCCATACCCCGGTCATACAATCATATTTTCAGACGATAGACTTTTAGCTACTCATAACTACTCTTAGGAAGTCTTGGAGGTAATGCTTTAAGGTGAAGAATATGACCAAACTAGGGCTCGATTGTTCCCGCTCAGTCATTTAGCACATCGGCATACGGAGCAATTCTTCCTCTTTGATTGGTTTATTTACCCTGAGTGACTCTTCAAGATCATTTCGTTCTGATAATAAGAGCCCTGATGCCATTACAAAGGAACGGAATAAAAACCTAATCTAATTCTTGCCAGTTAATCTTCGCAAATGGAAGATCAAATGAGATGGTCGCTCCAAAAGGCTGGCTCACCGTGTTTCAGATATCAATATCGTCGGAGTTTACCAGCTGCTGCTGTCCGAGGCTGAAGACAAATATCTAATATTTGTTCAGAAAACGCAGCTGTAATATCTTACTTTACAACACTACCTGGCTCAGTTCAATTCAGTTCTACTCTTCTGTTAACCCTAGGGAAATATAATCTTTAAATGCAAGCAGTTTTCAGTGCAAAATAAAAAAAAAATTGCCATTCAGAAGGAGTTTAAATAGAGCCTGATGTGTGGATGTTACAGATGTGAGATTGTGCTAATTCAATGCTAGAGTGTTTGTATAATTAAGAAGTTCTGAATAAAACATTCCATAACTAAAAATACCATTATGATATCTTTTTAGAATCTTAAATTATTAGATGTGTTGAGCAACAAAGATTCCTTTAGAGAGAGAGAGAGAGAGATATCAGTGACTTTTAGCGAAGTTTCTCACAGTTTGAGGCAGAAGACAGTTACAATGGTGGAACTGTTTTCAATAGTAGCAATACAGAAGTAGACTTTGTTATTATGGGCTACAAAACCATTCATGCCTCATTCCAGTTAAATAAAGCCATGCATAAGCTGTAACATCATTCATGTAAGTGTTCATCTAGACTTCTTTAACTCATTGACCCCAGTTTCTTGTCATTTTGTGCTCCTGTTTTTACTCACCGTGGGCTCTTTTTTTTTTTTTTTTTTTTTTTAAACTGAAATACAAAGTCCTGCACCTCTACAACCATGGCTAGAAGTACAGAGAACTCAAACATGTCAGAGTTATACAGTCCCTCCAAGATTTCGCAGGCTTTTTTTGAGATTGTTGCGGCCCTAAAATGCCTGAATTCGCAGCAGCTTTTCTAAAAAACTGCGATGTAAGTTGTGATGTTTTAAGTGTATTTGTTGTCATGAAATTGCAGGAGACAGTGACAATTTCTAAAAAGGTGTGTTTTTTTTGAGCTTTTAAAACATGTTTGAACATTTTAATTGACAATATGTCTTCCTAAACTAATTCCTTAATGCTCCAACCCATTTCCACAAGCTGGCACACCACAGGGGGAAACTAGCAGCAGCCAGATACTGGTTTAACATGAAGTGGTTGGTAGATATAAGGCACTAAATGATCATTTACTATTGAATGAGTCGTATTTGGACATATCTGTCAGTGGCTTAAAACGTTAATTTCACATCCTGGCACGCATGTACCGACACACACGCTCGCAGCTTGTCACATCAATTAATTAACCTAACTTACCTTCATTCCTTCAGAGCTCCAACAGATCTGGATGCAACAGCTTCCATCACGGTGATCTGTCTGGTCTGTGGTCCGCTAGTTTCAGACGTTCTCCTAATATGTTTCGCTGTAGAAAAGTGTTTGTCAATCGGTGATTTTCAACTGTATTCCACCACATTATTGCACGGGTGTAAAACAGTTTAGCTCCGCTTTGGTGAAGAACATCAGGGATTGTTTTTCACCATCTTCAGCAGTAGTTTTTGTCGGTAAATGAGAGACATTAGAATGGGACATGTCTGCATCTTCAGACCATAAACAAGGAAGTGAATTCGGTGACGTACCTGCATTACATTTGCGCTGGGGACTGCTATGATTGGTGGAATTCATGGGAGGTGGGACAAAATTACGGAAAAGTTGCGGTGATTGGACAAAATTGCAAGGTTGCGCAGAATTCATGGAGATTGGTTGAATTTGCATTAATTGGTGCGATCACAACATCGCATATTCCTGGAGGGACTGGTTGTAATGATAACTCATTGATAAATCAGATAAATCATTAAAAAAGATTCTTCAACTACCTTCTTTAAAAATAAATAGATAATCAAATACTAATCATTATAATAATAACAAAATAACTTCACCGAACATGTACAACAATTTTCTAAGTGCTCACAAGTGTTACAAATATTGGGAAAACATACTGACTCTAAATGCTATAGATATTTCACAACTTGCATTTCTTACTTTAGTTTCTCTGCCACACAACCCATGTAAACACTGCCTGCAGTTCAACCGAAAAGTCTCAGAATTTTTGTCTCAAGGCCATTTATCACAGCTGCGTCATTATTGTCTTCGTAGTTGCGCTACTGAGTGCCGAATTTTTCTGTTATTTTTTAAGTTTTTTTTTTTTTTTTTTTTAACAAAATCTGGTTAGAGCAAACAGCTAACTTTTTGATTGTTTTTGAGTCATGAATAATGAAATTAATTAAATAAAATATCCTGATTTTAGGCTTAGATTTGAATAGTTTTACTGACAGTTTGGCATTTCACAGATTAGTTCAAGAGCAGCTGAAATGTTGAAATGCTGGCAGTTCATTCTGTTGTTTTTTTTGTTTGTTTGTTTTACAGTTTCTGGTGCTAATAAATACTGTCATGCAGTTTTTTTTCTTTCTTTTCTCAAACATACCTTTTGGACCTAAATGTGGTTTTTTTTTATTCATAAGGTCAAAGGTTAAAAATCTTGTTCTTGCATTTTTTAAAATTAAAAACACAACTCACATATCATCTTTCAAGCTAACATGGAGAACTTGTTGCTCATTTCCATATTGAACAGAAAAACCTTTTTATTATCCCTCATCATAATTGTGTTTCTTGCCAGCAGGCAGACTGTAATCTCAGTACTATAAGTCTTATATTCTCTCTCTTTTTTCCCAGCAGATATCGGGCTTTTTAGCAGCTAAATGCTTCCCTGTAATTACCAGCCGGTTGCTAATGTTGCTTGACGTATGGTGCTGAGCAGGTAGCGGGTTTTCTCTCAAAACAGCTGCTTGACTCAGCTGAAAACAACACTTACAGGGCTGAAAGCCAGAACTAAAGCTATAAGTTGTAGAAAAACAAATCTGTAGAGCTTGGTGTGACCCCGTTTATGACACTTTCAGTTTAAAATACATAAAATATATTGATCACGGCCGCTGTAATTTATACTGATTGACTTTGTTCTAGTACACACTCGGTCATACTCTAAATTTTACAAGGTTTCATTTCATTTCTCGGGTTGCTGTCAGTGTTTTTAAAGTCAGTCTGGATTTAAAGCTCAAAATATCAGCAGTGAGATGTGACGACGTTTCAGGCGGATGGCCGCTCTAATTAACTCAGGTTGGAAGGTCTAACACTTTGATGTAATGCTGCATTTACATCCAATTTCATCATCTTATACAGGTTGTGATCCACGTCCATTAAGTGCTACATGCTCAGACACGACCATTGTAGGCTCTGAGGAGCCGCCGTGCTTCGTGCCCGGGGGAAATGTTCAATCTTAGGTGAGATCCCATCAATTTTCACAACATGGTAGAGGTGAGGGGAGGGGGAAAAAAACAAGATGGGAAGAATGCTTTGTAACAGGCTTAAGGAAGGAAGTGATATATCTCTTTGTCTACACTCAGTTTTAGCCTGACATGCTGCTGTCTCCTTATCAAACTGTGGTCACATCTTTAACCTCGGAGAACGTTTTATACGTCACCAATCAGTGGGTTTTTGGTTTGGAGCAAAACATCTGACTGATAATCACATGTTAAAGCCAGATATTCTTGAAGCATTCTGTTGGGAATGTACATAAATACACACAAATGTTCCTGTAAAATTACAGTAAAATACCTGCAGCTGTGGTCTTCAGTGTTTTACTGAATTTTTATAGTTTTATAATAGTATTTATTTAAACAGTCAGTTACTGTCTAACTGAATCCAGCACTCTACAGAAGAACAGGAGGTTTCTTTTTTAATATTGTGAGTATAACTACTCTGATTTTTGCAGTTTTGTGCCTCGCTTGTGTAGTTTAATGCCTTGTTTGTGTTGTTTTTTGTCTCATTTGTATTATGTGTCTCCTTTTGTGACATTTTGTGTCTTGTTTTTGTCATTTTGTCTGTTTGTGTCATTTTTCATCTTTTCTGTGTTGTTTTGTGTCTCGAATTGGTTGTTTTGTGTAATTTTGTGTCTCATTTGTGTTATTTTGTCTCATTTATTTTAATGTATTTATCATTTTTTGTAGTTTTGTGTCTTGTATTTGTTATTTTGTGTCATTTTGTTTTTCATTTGTGTTGTTTTGTGTCTTGTTTTTGTAATTTTGTGTCTCGTTTGTGTTGTTTTCTGTGTTGTGTTGTGTCGTTTTATGTCTCATATTGGTTGTTTTGTGTAATTTTGTATCTCGTATTAGTTGTTTTGTGTCATTTTGTGTCACATATTAGTTGTTTAATGTAATTTTGAGTCGTGTTTGTGTTGTTTTGTGTCTTATATTGGTTGTTTTGTGAAATTTAGTATCTCATTTATGTAATTTTGTGTCTCGTTTTTGTTGTTTTGTTTTTCGTATTTGTTGTTTTCTGTCTTCATCTGTGTTGCTGTGTGTTGCTTTGCGTCTTGTTTGTGTCATTTACTGTTTTGTTGTTGTCATTTTGTGTAAAATTTCTGTCCAGTTCACACGTCAGTTTTTACAGCAGCCTGCTGTTAACGGATTTTTTGTTTTTGGTACCAAATAAGCTTCACATTTTATAGTTTTTAACCATTTTTATAAAACAGAACACTGCTGCTATAATTTAGCTGCATTTTCACATGAATGCTTTACAGTGCACAGCAGGTTGGAGCTGAACAGAATGTACTTGTACATATGGGTATTTTTCTCAGCAAAATGAAATTAAAGTGATGCTCCGACCGTTTGGCATAAGAGGATGTCAAAGTAATTGCATGCTTAATTCTTAATCAACTCGGTGGGCCCACTTTAACTGTGAATGCTGCATTTGGGAGCAAAGCAGCACATTCTGTTTGTACTCCCACACATTTGGCTGTCATAAATAGAGCCACGCAGTGCAGATGGTAGGAACCTTTGGGAGCCGAATCGGCCATCGGCAAGCACACTTATTGATTTTCTGTAACATGGGAGATACAAAAAGCAACTCGGAGGGAACGTCGAGGGCAACTGGAGTGTCTCGCAGAGAGTCTGACTGTCTCTAAATGAGCACACCATCACCAGCGCACACACATGCACTCGTGTTTTCTCGAAGATGAGAAGCAGCTGACATACCCTCCCTTTGCTACTCTCATCTCCAGCCCACCCACTCCATACAAGATGTCCTACTTTCTGTTAGAGAACAACTGGTTCCTCTACACACAAAACAAGCTGCCAGAGCTGCATACGTGACATAGGTGTAGATTTGTGAACTCCTCGGTGTCCTCTTTTGGAGTTCTGCCACATTAGGGATGTAGAAATGTGTCTCGAGCTTTAATGTAATCAGTAAACTTTGATTTCCTGCTCAAAGTCTTTTCTTGCACTTCACATCTTTTTTTTCCAGTTTTCCGTGTGAGGAAGTGCTCGGCAAACTTTGTGATGATGGAATGTTTGATTAAGAAATGTAAAACTTCACCCACAATCTCTCTTTTTCTTTAATCAGACGCTCACCTCTTGTGGGCTTGAGAGGCGGCGGGTTTCACGTTTGTAGTTTTATCTTGGATTCCAGTGCAGTCATTGATAAAGAGTGCTAGTGTCACATTGTGACCACACACTCCCTCTTCTTGGAACTTTTCCTGCAGAAAAAAAAATCAATGATGCGTTGTACTTCTGTGTGGATATTATTTTACAAATACTCACTATTTTGTTGTTTTACACACTGGTGTCACGTAGCAAACACAAGCATCTACTGTATCCGTGTGAGCTAACTGTAACTGTTTCAAGCCAGACACCAAGAAGTCCTCATGAATAAACATGAAAACTGAATAATTTAGCAGTGTTCTCTATGATTGTTCCAAAAACTCTGTACAATATACCAGTGTTTTCTGATGGTTGAGCAAAATAATGCCGCTTGGTTAAAGCAGGGAAGGAATAGTTCTATATTTCTGCTTTCTTGCTGAGAGGAAGATAAGAAGATTGATATGATCTTTCATGTTTGCGTGGTTCATATGAAGCTGTCACACTTAGTCTAGCATTGTAGGTTCCAGTTAATGAAATATTCAGCTTGGTACTCTCTTCGTAATTCACATCAAAGAAAGACTCCAAAGAAGTGCTTCATAAAATTGAACTTTCCACTTGAATTCGTGCACAATAAAAATACTTTGTACAAAAATAATTATCTTTTTCCATATTTGCAAAAATAAGAGCAAAACTGAGAAAAGAACAATTCAGAAAAGCTGCTAAACTACCCCCACTCCCTGTATGTCTAGATTAAAATGCATTAGACCTGCTAGAAGAGGCACAAGGCTCACATTTCTCATATCAAGCAATGGTACATGTCTCCTAACTTTACACAGCAGGAGCTGTATGTGATTATACAAGTAGTTTGTAGAACACAAGCAAAGAAAAAAAACTTCGGTACTGTGTTCATTTTTGACCCATCTTGAATGCATGTCTGGTCTTTAATGTATGAATGTGAGAAGAAACATAACTGCAAAGGTTCATATATGTGTGTGTGTGTGTGTGTGTGTGTGTGTGTGTGTGTGTGTGTGTGTGTGTGTGTGTGTGTGTGTGTGTGTGTGTCTGTGTCTGTGTCTGTGTCTGTCTGTGTGTGTGTGTGTGTGTGTGTGTGTGTGTGTGTGTGTGTCTGTCTGTCTGTCTGTCTGTCTGTCTGTCTGTCTCTGTGTGTGTGTGTGTGTGTGTGTGTGTGTGTGTGTGTGTGTGTGTGTGTGTGTGTGTGTGTGTGTGTGTGTGTGTGTGTGTGTGTGTGTGTGTGTATGATTTAGCATGTTTGTTAGTTGTTATTTTGTGGACTAAATGCTGTACTGTTGTTGCATGAAGTTGGGATCTTTCTACTGATAATAGTATTATTACCCACAAAAATTACTGTAAGTGTGATCTAAAAAATACAACACATTGGTCTTTGTTAACAGATAAAGGTTAGAGATTGTTACTGGGAAGTGATGATCACAGCCACCTATTCCTATGCATTTCATTATTATATAAACAAAACTCTTAATTTTTAAAAAAAAAATCATCCACACATTACTCACTTACTGTATCATCATGAAAATCCACCTGTACATGCTCTAAATATGGCTTTTAATTCCTCTTTAATCAACTGAAATTATTGTTGTTTTACCATGAACCTAAATTATTGCATTCTACTTGTTTAACCCTCCTGTTGTCTTCATTTACAGGCACCAAAAAATATTGTTTCCTTGTCTGAAAAAAATCCAAAAATTCAGCAAAAAAATCCCCAAATTTGTGAAACTGTGCAAAACCTTCAGGAAGAAAATTCCAATAATTCCTTAAAAATTTCTCTTAAAAGTTTTATTTTAAAAAAATCCCCCAAATTTGGCTATAAAATTCTTGTAAATATTTTCAAAAAATGAGTAAAAATCTCCCAAAAAATCCTAAAAATATCTAAAATGATTTCATATATATCAGTAAAACTTCAAAACACTGGATTTTGGTTGATTTTTTTGTGAATGTTCAGAAACATTTTTAACATTTCTTTTTTTCCACCAAAAAATGTTCAAAGATTTCCCAAAAATGTTGAAAATGTGGACATCAGAAGTTTCACTGTGAAAATCTATATTTTTTCCACATTTTCAAACTTTAAAACGGGTCAATTTGACCTGCAGGACGACACGAGGGTTAAACACTAATTTAAATGCATTTAGGCTCCTACAATAAACATGGCTGTGTTCAAAGCATCTCAAAGCTCCACAATTACCATTTTCTGTCCTGTTAAACTCTGACAGGGTCTAAACAGCAGCACATTGTGGTTTTTCTCAGAGTAATGTCCAGGATTATGTGTTGGCCAGAAGGAGTAAGTTTATGGACTTTCTGCTGGTTGCCTGGCAACCACCTCCTTAGACTTTTCTTGCAGGTATAGCAGTATTACACCACTTCAGTCTTGGCACCCAGAGAGGAAAGTCACCATGTGCATGGCTGCAACAGCTTTATTGTGAGAAAAATGTAAAAGGAGGTCATTTTCAAGAACTTCCTGATTCTGTTGATGTTCTGGTGAGGATCGTGTGGATGGATGGTAAATAACTGGAGTGTTTTGAGTATTTTTTATGTGTCGCTTATAGTGGATCAACAAGTGTTCATTTAAAGATATGAACTTGAATTATTAATAACGCAGCGGTGTATTGAACGTTCATAGCATCTGTCAGCTGAAAATCATGCAGGATGAAAGTCTGTTGAAGCACCTCTGATACACATGGGACTAATGAGTCTGAACAAGGAGCTAATGTTGAGGAAATGGCAAGCAGACTCATTCATAATTTAGCTTCAGGTGGATAGTTTTCTAATTGCATCAGGAAACCCATTAGCTTTTAAATCGAACAATCTCATCTCATTGAAATAGATTAAATAATGTCTCAAACAAGGCTAAGAATCCTTGCAGTTTAGGCGCTGCATTTACTTCTCAAGACTCGTGTGGGTTCAAAGTTTAACTGAAGATGACAGGAGTGCTGTTTCAAGTCTTAGTTGCACAATTGGACATCGGTCAGTGTTGGTTTATTCTCAAAGCTCATTTTCAGCTGCATCGCAGGAGCTTCTTCAACAGAATGAGTAAAGCTTTAAATGGGAGTGTTCAAACTTCTTGAGAACAACTGGATTGATAACAAAGGACATAACTTCAAGGAGAAAGTGCATCAACAGTCATTACTGAAACACATTAATCAAGAGAGCAGATGTGAAATAAAAAACATATTCAGCACAAGGTGCAGTAAAACAAAACATCTGTTCATCTTCCTGCTTAGCTAAAGTCAAACTGTGTCCCTGCCACAGGTGTGACCATGAAGCTGATGGATGAAGCCGCCGGCCTCACGGCGTTTCGTCACTGCAAAACCAACGTTGTCACCGCCTCTGTGGACGTCATCAACTTCCATCGCAAGATCCAGAAAGGTGAGGGTGACACAGACAGAATCAGCTCAGAGCTTTAGGTGAATACAGACATCCACAGGTTGGAAGGATGTGAGTCTCTCAGAAGGAGGCTGTGTCTACATGAAGCTGCTTTTCTTTTTCCCATTAATGAACTGCGCTCTCTGAAAACCCAATTAGACGATAATGTGGAAAACTCAGCAGTCTTTAAATTCAGCCTGAGACGGTGCTGCTTTAAAACTGGCCGAGCCGACACTAACGACTGTCGCACTGCTGCTAATCAAGACCAGTTGTGTTTTGCAGCGCTGCCACCACATATGGAAAAAGAAACGCCACCACTGTTAATGATTCAACTATTTACCATTACCAAGCTTAGTCTGTTTGCACTGTACTCACTGTATGATGCCTCCCGCTATCTGAGGCCCAGATTTACAAATGGACAAATTCTAAGCCTCGCATTTTGAAGTTCATTCAAGAATTTTAACAAATACCATGATTCACTTAGCCTTCGACATCATAGTGGTTGAAAATGTCCCTCACGCCATTACACCACCAGCAGTAGCCTGGTCCGTTGGTACAAGGCAGGATGGATCCATGTTTTCAGGTTGTTTACGCCAAATTCTGACCCTACCATCAGCAAAAATCAACACCCAGCATACCAAGCAACATTTTTCCAATCTTTTATTGCCCAATTTTGGTGGTCAGTTTCCTGTTCTTCTGTGGTCTTCTGCTGCTCCAAGGATCACAGATGGTCTTCTGCACGCCTCGGGTCTAATGAGTGGTTGTTTGTGTTGCCTTTTGATCATCTTGAACCAATCTGGCTATTCTCATCCAACCTCTGGCGTCAACAAAGCATTTTCACCCTGAATAATTTGATATTTTCTCTTTTTCTTACCATTCTCTGTAAACCCTAGAGATGGTTGTGAGTAAAAATCCCAGCAGATCAGCAGTTTCAGAAATAATCAGACCAGCTCGTCCAACACCAACAATCAAAGTCACTTCAATCACCTTTACTTCCCCTTTCTGATGCTCAGTTTGAACTTCAGCAGGCCGTCTAATGCATGTCTACATGTCTAAATGCATGGAACTGCTACTTGATTAGATATAATAAAAATATCAGTGGCCAGTGAGCGTTTATGTCCAGTAGAATATGTTTGCTGCTTCTAGTTTTTCTTGTTGCAGTGTCTGTTTCTGTTTATGGGCTGAACATAATGCAATCCAGACATCCAGTTCTAACATTCAGATGTTATGATCACCTCAGGATATGATGTTAACAATAGACTGCCTCTCTTCCCCCTGTTGAATTATGGAGTGGTAAGAACATTTTTTTTAATATTTCACAGCTCAGCACAACAGTGCCGGGTCAGCTCCAGCAGCTCTGCATATACACTACATTTATTCTCAAACACCAGCGACTTTATTCAAGCATCATAATTCACTCAGTGTTTTTCCAGGGAGGTCTGAGTGAGAAGCAGTGAGTGGCAGGATGTTGTAAAACATTTAAAAATGCACCTTTTTGGGAATTTCAGGAGCAGAAAACTCCACAGTGCAGATTGTTTGAGATCCGTGTCCACATCTTTCATGTGCTGCTGGTTGCTCCAGTTGCTACGTCCGTCTGTCCTCACAGTTTAGGTGGTGTTGACGTGATTTCCCCTGGCTGCCTCAGTAACTGGGGTGTCATGTCACCAGTAGATTTCCCATTTTGCTTTAGGTGGGCTGACAAAAAACTGACGAGGTAGGTTTAGGAAAATAATTGTCAAATTTGGAAATGAACAAACTTCAAAAAGCAACCATTGGCATTGTAGAGTGGAATCAGAATCAGACGTACTTTATTGATCCCTGAGGGGAGATTGCTTACATTACAGTTGTTCCAATTCAAAGTCTTAGAAATATAAACATTACAAAAAATATCTACATCAGGGGTGTCAAACATGCGGCCCGCGGGCCAAACCTGGCCCTCCAGAGGGTCCAATCTGGCCCGTGGTACGACCTTGTAAAGTGTAAAAATTACAGAGAAGACATTAACTGCAGATTGTTAATTAGTAAAACTATAAATTTAAAATAATTTCTAGACCATGACAAGTTGTTTGGATCATTAAGTAAAATACTAAATTGTTCGTCGTTCTTTTGCTGTTTTGTGTCTCATTTTTGTAATATTTTGTCCTGTTTTTGTCTGACTTTTGTCGTTTGTCTCTTGTTTTTGTCATTTTGCGCCTCGTTTTTGTGTTTCCTTTTTGTCTGTGTTTTTTGTCTTATTGTTGTCAATTTGTGTTTTGCTTTATTCATTGTTCTGTGTGTCATTTTTGTTATTTTGTATTTCTTTTGTCTTGCTTGTGTTGTTTGTCTGTTTTTTTGTTATTTTGTTCCTCGCTTTTCTAATTTTTTTGTCTCGCTTTTGTCATTTGTCCATTTTTTTGTTGCTTTGTCACTTTTTTCTAAATTTTTTGTCTCTTTTTTGTTTGTTTCGTGTCATTTGTCTCACTTTTTTGTCATTTTGTTTCTCACTTTTTTTGTTTTTTGTCTCATTTGTGTAGTATTTTGTCTGGTTTTTGTTGTTCTTTGGTCTTTTTTGGTATTTTTTTGTCGTTCTGATCATAAAGTAAATTTCTATATAATTTATCTCCACTTACCTATGATTAAATATTTTGTTCCTTTATAGATAAACTGTGATCTGCAAATTGTAATGTGTAAATGATAAACCGAGGCATAGTTGTTAACAAATTTCAGGTTGTTCATGATGTTTTGTAAAAAGATAATTCCTTAAATGTGAACATTTTCAGAACGTACTTTGTTTGCACTAAAACAAAAGAAATATTTGGAGTTTATAGGTTTTTATGCTGAGATTTTACTGGTCCGGTCCACTTGAGATGAAATTGGGCTGAATGTGGCCCTGAACTAAAATGAGTTTGACACCCCTGATCTAGATAAACATAAGTAGAAAAAGAAATGTCCTAAACACGCAAGCATAAGTAGAAAAGTCTGTCTCGATTTGCATATTTTGTAATTTTATGGTTTTCTAATCTTACTGTATCTCCAGCCAGTTAATCACAGACAGGGTGATACTTATCCTCAACATGTGTCATAGAGGTTAAAATCAAAGATTTTAAAACCTTAGGTTTTTGTGTGTTTCAGCCTTTCACAACTGCAGAGCAGAAAGATAGATTTATAGCATTTTGCACCAATACTCTCTAGACATTCAATATTTAGAAAATAGAAAACCTGTCCACTCACAGGAGCCAGAATACATCACAGTTTCTCAGCTGTAAGCCCAATAAAAGGGTGATTTTTATGCAGCTTAATGTTTAGAACTGCTGCTGCTCTGATATTTGAGAGTCCAAATATTAAAATTGAGATCTGTTGCTTCTGGCTAAGATAGTAGAACCAGCCAAGGAAGCTTAGGAATCATAATAATGTTTCTCCACTGATCTTCCAGCTGGATGCTACAGAAGCAGGTAGACTGGTGAATAGTGTATTACATCTACAGAAACCTCAGACCTGTGGTAATATGTTCCATTAGTGTGACCTGCAATATCTGAAAAAAGCCTCGCCGATCTTTGTTCTCATTCTTGGAACAGCGAGCATGTTGCTTTCCAGCGCGTATAGCATTATATAAGCAGGTCAGAAATACATTTTCATAAAGAAAAACATTGTCCCGTAATACAGTGAATATTAATGTAAGGTCTAAACAACTGGTGGGAAATGAAGAACATTAGATAACATGCGCTGATGGACTGAAAAGTAGACTTTAGTCAGATATTGTAAATCCCAGGAAGGAGTTTTGCTTACATGTATTATTGATGACATTTCAAACATTTAAAAACAAATAGATAAAATAATCTTTCACATTCACTACCAGTCAAAAGTTTGGACACACCTTCTCATTCAGTGGTTTTTATTTCATTATTTTCTACATTGTAGATTAATATTGAATACATCGAAAGTATAAACCAATAGATGTGGAATTATGTTGTAAACAAGAAAGTGTTAATGTAGAAAACAATACAAATAAATAAAAAGCACTGAATGAGAAGGTGTGTCTTAGCTTTTGACTGGTAGTGTGTGTTAAAGTGGAAAGTTAAGACTCTGAACATTAAATGGACTGAGGTTTATTTATCGGTTATTTAAGGGTTTCTGTATCCAACCTTTCCTCAGAGCACAACCTTTCTTGTCTAACTCAACAAAACAAAGATAGATTTTTAAAACGGGGCAGATTTGCAATTTATGATCCGAGAGAGAAGACAGAAGACCAAAACTGTAGAAAAATTAAGTTTTAGGATGTTAACTTTTAACCATAACTGCATTTTGCCTGACAAAGGTAAATAAAGTGTAGAGTCTCATAGGTATGATTCAGAGAAATGCAGGAAGGAAGGAGCTTTTAACATAAAAAAAGACTTGCTGAGGCAGTCATTCAATTTGGAATATGTTTATAGTTATCATTCAGATAAATTATGCAGTTTGCATTAAATTGAGGCATCATGAATAAATTGTAATTTTCCTTTTTTCATTCACTAATGTGACTTCCTGTTGTTTTGCATCTCACATCTCATTTGTCACCTAGTTTACTGTTTACTATATATCAACACTTGGAGCTCTTCAGAGACTTGTTTTACTTCAAGAGGTCTCTTTTTGATTAAAAATATGCAAACCATGTGATGTGAGGTCCAAAATGCTCAAACCCATTTCTGATTTGCTGATTTTATTTGAATATTATTGTGTTTATTATGTCTTATTATTATTACCTGCGTGCAACACATTTAATTTGCATTTTTTTTCAGACAGCATGCAGATTTTTGCATTGTTCTGTATTACTTTTATATCGATATTATAAAATATTAACAAATTATATTGTAATTATTGATGTATTGCTGCAAAATTGATATCTCACGTTCCCCCCAACCTTAGACTTTGCAAAATGCACAATAACTGCAATGTTGCATCGAACAATAATGTGGATTAATTCTGAGTATAAACCCGCGAGGTTTTATCTATTGATGCACTATAGGAGAGTCCAGTCAATGCTGTTCTCCAGGATCCATTACAGTGAGACAGCCAGAGGTACAAATAATGAGAAAAAAGACGATTCTGAATTCTGGATGAAAGGACATTTCAGCCAAGGGAACACTGAAGGTGGGAAGAAAAGTATGAGGGAAAGAAATAAAGGGAACGGTGTGTCATCGTACCCAAACTCGCAGTGCTGCTCTTGTTTATTCATTTTGAATTTCATTTCATTGATCAAACACGATTAGTACAGTCCTGACATTTCTATGTGCTGTTTGCTGAAATAGGAAATGATGCGTGACTGCTGGAAAGACAGAGTGCTCGCTTTTGTGTTTAGACTGAAACCAAATGTTTAGATGGAAAAGTAATGAAGCTTTGGGCATTTTAAATGGACTTTTACTGTACACGCATGGGGAAGTAATTGTGCTTTTTGTTAGTCAGTGGGAGGAGTAAGAGAAAAATCCAATCTTTACTAATGTAGGCTGCAGTAAAATAGCAAATCTGTGCATGGACTGGACCCATTAGCCGCATTAAACAGCTCTTCAGAAATGGGACTCCACCAGTTGTTCACTTTGGCTGACCTTCATCCCAAGATCTGCTTTCTGCATGAATCAATTATTAATGATCAAGGTCTTTGAAAATCAGCCATCATCAAGTCTCATTTCTGTGTAATGCAACTGAGCAGCGCACGCTTCACTGAGCATAATACACCCGCACCATGGATGGTTTATCTGAATGAGATGGGACTCGCTCCTGGCAGGAACATGTAAAAACCCTCAAAGGGCCGGACAGCGAGGAAGAGAATAAACGGTCTCAGTGCATGGGCTGGCTTATGAAGCTGCACGGAAATCAATGAGCTCTCACAATGCCACACCTCATTCTGATCTCCAGTCATTGGACTTGATCAGCCTTTTATGGCTGTTCACTCACTGGGATGTAATTTCTCACATGTCTGAGGATGACATAAGAGATGATGTAATCTCATGACATCCATTTAATAAAAGGGTAAGACTGATATTGGGAGTCAGTGTTTCTCATCACACACAGAAAATCTAGAAAGTTTAGTCATATTTAACACAGAAGCAGAAGAGCCTCGAGGGAGCTTCTCACCATCGTCACAGTGGAGGAAACATTTAAGTTCAAAACATTTATTAGTATTCATAGAAGCTCAGTAAAATACAATGAGGGCTTCTCTTTTAGGTTCCTGAGTCATTTCACCTGTCATCCAAGAGGCTTTTTTTTTAGGTTGACTGAATTATTGTACTATTATAGTGTTTTATGCAAAACATAATTATTGTTATAAAATTTTTTAAACTAGGAAAGCAGAGATCTACTTGACGCAGATGTCATAACCCGATCTGTAAAACTTGCATTTTTCTAAAGAGCGCCATAGTTTAATGCCAAAAAGATTATATCCTACAATAATCTCTTACTGTTTTTAACTGCTAATGATTTTTTAAAAAAAAAAACACTTGTTTTATGTTGAACTAAAATAAATTGTTATTCCTTTAGAATAAAATAAATTATGCACATGTTGAAGTATTGCAGTTACAAAAAATATGTCTAAAAAATAAATTGAAGTGCAAATGCAAATGTATTAATAAAAAACAGAATCCTAGAGGAACCCTGTTTTGAGTTGTTTGAGTTGTTAGAAGTTCTTCAGTTCTTCTCTGAATTGAGCTGTCAAAGGTTCATCCAGGAGCCTTTCTCTGAAGGTTCTCCTAATTCTTAGAGAGTGAAGTCGTAAAAAAGTACAGACCTAATCAGCTCCCATTTCCTCTGCACATTTTACGACTAAAGAGACTGGCATTTTACAGTTAATATTGTTAAAATTAGAGGAAACAATGTTAGGCAGAGTCCATTTCTTCCAATAACAAAGAAAATAAATGTCAAAATAATATAAAAGAACAAACAGAAGAGTTTGTAATACAATATAATACATTTCCTAATAAGAGTTACATGATGGCAAGACATTAACATTTACTTTTTGTTATTTTTTGTTGTTTTGTAGAGTATCTGCTATTTTATATCTATATTTTTGTGTGTAGTTTCAGTTTGTGGGTACTTTTTTCTGTTTCGTGCACTTTAAATAATCTGCTTTTCCTTTCTCCTGTGGAATGTGTTTGCTGAACCAGAGTCCAGTTTCTTTGCCAGAACCAAAAGAATATTTCGCTGCATAGTCTGCAGTCTTCTGAGATTCCCCCCACTTCATTTTGAAGGTTGTATCCAAAACATTATATTCATAAAAAGAAAGACTGAAGCCCAGAGGAACACCACTGTGGAACACAACCGGAAACTAAAAAGGTTGTGTTATAAATGTAGTAAACATAAAACTCCTGGGTAAGATTAAACCATCTAGAAAGAGACTGGAAACAACTTTCTATGCCCAAACTCAGCTGCCTCCATCATGCAGTGATGCTTTTGCTTTCTTCATTTTTCATATGACAGCATGAGGTTGATTATAAGTCAGTCTATAACAGAGGGACTTTTGAAGTCCATGGGATATAGCTGCATACATTTTTATAAAAAAATTTTTTTAAAAAGTGTTTCTTTATGTTCATTATGATCATGTCTTTACAAATTCCATAATTATTCTGGAAACAATCACTTATTAATAAAAAATGACTGGATATCACTAAAATGTCAACTAAATAACCATCCCAATTTAATAACAACCACCTTCTAATGAGCTAAACAATAATAAAATGAGTTGATTCAGAAATAGTTTTCATTGTGTTCTTTTTATTAAGGTGAGATAATCATGACACATATTTCTTTTCTGGCAATATGTCAAACTTGATATGGAGAATAACAAATTATATCTGTGTGCCAGAAATCACTTTCCACTAAGTTCCCCATTTCAAAAACACCTCTCAAGGAAGTGTGTTAATTCCAGATCACATGACCTGCTCATTTTGTTTCTTTTTTGGTCATTTTCAGTCCATTTTGTGGTCATTGTGTGCATTTTTGTGGCTGTTTTCAGTCTATTTGTGGTGTTTTTGTGGTCATTTTGCAATTTTTTGTAGTTATTTTGTGTGTCTTATCATTTTATGTCTTTATATGATAATTATGTGTCTCACTGAGTCATTCTGTGTTTTTCTGTGGTCATTTGTTTCATTTTATAACATAAAATAACAATTAGTATCTGCATCTGAGTTGACCCAAGAGCTTCATGACTGAACAACCATCAAGTCTAATTCTTGTACAAATAGGTCTTATTAATTGTATTTGTTAGTATTTGCCCTTTTTTAAACCAGGCAAGTCATTAAGAACAAATTTGTATTTAAAATAACATCGTGGCCAAAGGAAAAGCCTCTTGAGAGAACGAGGTGGAGGCCAAAAATCTGCCAAAGTTTAAATTACACATCCAAAATATTCCCACACGCACTATATTCTGATAAAAGTTGATTTTTTCCATGTACATCTTCTATTATTCAGAACTTTTACAGTTTCATAAGACCTCAGTTGTACACTGGAGCTGCGTCTCAGACTGCAGGGATAACACCTTCTCTCCTTGTCTCTATGGCAACAGCACTAGTAATACAGTACAGGCACATCAAAGCGAATGAAGGAACACATCAGCGATGCCCTGTGCTATTAGCTGACTGATTTTTCCACGTCCCTGGACATCACAAAAGGAGAAGATCTCAAATTTTTTGATGAGTCAAAAGCATTAGAAGAATTAGATGTAAAAGAATTAGAGGGTAGAAAATGCTCTGTAGCCATGGAGATGTGACTGGATATATGGGATCAAACATTTACATGTCTTAGAAGATGTTTTTACTTCTGTGAGTGAATGAAACCAGGTGTATTTCCAAACATCCTGCTTTGAATTAATCCGACACTGATCGTCTGACCGGCCCCTCAGTGGAACAAACTTCAACAGATCCATGATGCAACAACGTGAAGCGGATTTCAAATGCAGATCTCACACTTTCCTCGGCTGATTTCATGCTAAGCTCATGTTCGCTGTAGCTCAACATGAGGTCGCTTAGTTGAACTTTAACTTGCTTTATTGTAAGTGAATGTTGTGTTCAAACTCAATGTGATTTTAACAGTTGTGGTGTGAGGCTGTTGCACTGCAGTTCTTTCTATTTCTGGAAACCCTGATAACTCTCCGGCAGCTTCCATTCATTTATTCTTGTCAAACTTTCAATCAGACTCTATTTTCTGAAGGACAGAGTAGCGCTAAGGTTTTTGAAAAGTTGAAGTGCTCTCAAGAAGTGTTGTTAAATCGGGATGAAAAATGTCTTCTAAAACCAGTACTCCTAATGTCCCTTTCCTCTTCTTCCCAAGGTTGTGTGGTGACGGTGACGGGCCGGCTCACGTTTACCAGTAACAAGTCTATGGAAATTGAGGTTCTGGTGGATGCTTCCTCGCTGATGGAGGAAGAGAAAGGCAAATATCGTGCTGCCTCAGCTTTCTTCACCTTCATCTCCTTGGACAAGTTCCACAAGGCTCTGCCTGTCCCTCCTCTTAAGGTCAGTACCATCCACTCTCTCTCTGAAGTCTGGATCAAAACCTCAACATTGAATTAATTTTGTCCTATACTGGACTTTACATCCCTCAATAAAGACTACATACATTTACACAGATCTTACTCAGATTGAGAGCTAAATGTGGCTTGTTTAACCTCCGTGTCGTCCTGTGGGTCAAATTGACCCGGTTTAAAGTTTGAAAATGTGGAAAAAAATATATTTTCACAGTGAAACTTCTGATGTCCACATTTTCAACATTTTTGGGAAATCTTTGAACATTTTTTGGTGGAAACAAAGAAATGTTGAAAATGTTTCTTAAGATTCGCTGGATTTTGGTTGATTTTTATGTAAATGTTCTTAAACAAAATATTAGAAGTTTCACTGATATATATGGAATCACTTTAGATATTTTTAGGATTTTTAGGAAGATTTTTACTCATTTTTTGGAAAATATTTACAAGACTTATCTTGCCAAATTTGGGGGATTTTTTAAAAAAAATAAAACTTTTAAGGAATTATTGGAACTTTCTTCTTGAAGGTTTTGCAAAATTTCAGAAATTTGGGGCATTTTTTTTGCTAAATTTTGGGATTTTTTTCAGACAAGGATACAATATTTTTTGGTGCCTGTAAATGAAGACAACAGGAGGGTTAAAGTGTCCACCAGATCTGGTGTATTTTTCATGCAGGCCTTCGATTTTTATCATCTCTCTCTACTGAAATATCACCTGAATACTGATTTCAGACGATTGAGTTTCAGCCGCTGATAAAGATTTAATGAAAAGCTTGTTTTTGAGCAATATGGTGAATAAAAACCACAATCGACCAAAAGGAAAGTATCTTTAAAGACAATCCACGTAAGTTATATAAAATAACATAAAGATTTGTGTTGTAATGAGATGAAATGTTAGAAAAACCTGCTCTCTCTCATTGCATTCAGTTTCACCTTCTATTTCCTCTGCAGTCGTAACATTCCTTCAGTCAATACTCTGATTCTTCAAAGGCTCACAGAAAGATGCTGTTCTTTATATGGGGGTTTTTGCATGTCGGTCTCTTCATTGCATTAGCTCCCTCGTCGTGCTGGGTATTATCCTTGAACGCTGAGCACTGAATGGTAATTTCCCCACAGCATCCCTGGACGGCCGTGTCTGCCTGACTCAGCGCTTATTGTCACGACGTAAAGCGAGCGTGTTTACCTGCCGACAGCAGAGAGATGCCTGCTGTTTGTTCTGGCTCGGCGGGTGCAAGGTGATCCAAAACCTTGTTTATATGCAAACACCCTGCTCACGAGCCATCTGTTTCATTCATTTAAATGATTTCCTGGCGTCATGCGCACGCCCCTGATTTTCTCTGTGATGATCCCTTTAGAACCCGTCCAACTTTTGCAATGGATGAGGAGTCATTTTGTCAGTGAGCGGAATTTTAAACTGAGAGAATTAGCTTTTAAAATCATATTCCAAACACTAAATACTTGATTCAGTGGATTGGAATTGTGCTGAACAAAAAATAGAAAAGCAGCGTGTAATATTGAATTCTATAAATACTTTTGGATGAGTGGTGTTAGTATTTGTTGTTCCATTAGACAGCATCTCTAAGTAGGACCGATGTCAAACCAACTTTCTGTCCTAAATTTTAAACATGAATTAAGGTGAAAAATACCTTAAACCAAGACCAAGTCCAGCTAGTGATCCTAAATCTTGACATGTCACTAATGAGTCAGAATATTCACTTTAGACGAGGCTGCGTTTGCTAACATTTTTGGAATAACTGTGCTAATAGCATCGTAAGCTAACTAACGGTTATCTTTGTTGACATGACAAGCTGACGTCAAGGAGGCTTGTTAGCATTAGCTTTAGCGCAGAGATTTACAAATGGCAGATTCATCTTCACCCCACAAACTTCCACGGAGCAGCAACGATGACTCGTTGGAGCTGAACAAGGATTTGGAGAGAATGATTGAAGACACTGAAATTATGAATGTCATGAAACCACCTAATAAAAACACTGCATTTGAAATTATAACGGGCAGATTGAGAGTGGAGTCATCGACCAGAAATCACCAGTCAGTTTGGTGGTGTGTTCACCATTAGCAGCGAGTTAATGCGGTTGTCGTCGCCGCTTGTGGAACATCCAACTCCTTATGAAGGGGTTTGGCGAAGTTGGTGGACATTTTTGGTAACAGGACCTCATCTAAAGTTGTCTGAAACCATTTCTTAGATGACAAACCAGTGGAATTGTGAACATTCATGTGCCTGGTTAGGCCCTAACTGACATGGCAACAGCACATTCTTGTCTTTATCGTCATCTGTGACACCATGACATTTGAGTAAAGCTGCTTTTTAAGGTGACCTTTCATAGTCTCTGGTTAAATAAGTGTCTGTGAGCTGCTGGTCACACTGTCGGATGACTGTTCTTTAAATCTTTAAAGCCACACCTGACTAAACTGTGGATGAACAATTTGTCACCAGTTTGATGGCTCAAAGCTTTTTGTTCACAATTGGCTGAATACACCCCCCCTTTAACCGCAATTGAAATAAGTCAAAAACAAAAAGACCATTTGCACAGTGATTTTATGTAATGCTACCATTTGTTCCATTGTAATGACTGAGATTAGTAACCCACCAATTCAAATTTTGATTAGGTTTTTTTTTTTTTTTTTTTTTTTTTTTTAAACATGACGACTTTAACCAGGGCTGCACAGTGGTGTAGTGGTTAGCACTTTCGCCTTGCAGCTAGAAGATCCCTGGTTCACGTCCCGGCTTTCCCGGGATCTTTCTGCATGGAGTTTGGATGTTCTCCCTGTGCATGCGTGGGTTTTCTCCAGGTACTCCGGCTTCCTCCCACAGTCCAAAAATATGCTGAGGTTAATTGATCATTCTAAATTGCCCGTAGGTGTGAATGTGAGAGTGATTGTTTGTCTTTGTATGTAGCCCTGTGACAGACTGGTGACCTGTCTAGGGTGTCCCCTGCCTTCACCTGAGTCAGCTGGGATAGACTCCAGCCCCCCATGACCCTAGTGAGGATTAAGCGGTGTATAGATAATGGATGGATGGATGGACTTTAACCAGTTTCTTGATTTGATGATGACAAATTTGCTCTTGAGCCAAGAAAAGTCCGTAACAATGTTCTGTCTCAATGGACTGAGTGGGCAGCTTCATTATTCTCTCGAGTGCATACTTGTACGGAATTCACAGAGCTTGCACCTGGGCTAATCATTAAACTTTAAGTATGTGCAGAGTACTGAATAAGTCAAAGAAATGCATTAAAAGTGAAGCCCGAGTAGCAAGAAGAAAGCTTCTTTCTGGGTTAACATTTACCCTGTGGCTTAAACCAAACATATATAGCAGAGGTTATTATTTAAATAATGCAATATATATTCTACAAAATACTGTTTAACTCATTGTTTGATCTTAAAAGCTGTGGCTAGCACCAGGTCCTGTAGTGTTTCAAGTAAGACAAGCATGTAATGGAAAATTTGCAAGAAGTAAGCCAAGCTGAGCAATGTGTATAAGAGTGAAGCCGGGGAAAGGGGTTGTTATAGGTGAGCTGTCATGCCTCTAAGTGCTGTACTGACTCCTTTGACAATAAACATTCAGACACACTTAAAGGTGCAGCATTACCCTTAAACACCATGACATGTTTATTTGAGAACAGACGTCTCTGCTGATGCCCCTGGGAGACAGAAATGTGCATCTCCTCTGCTTGGCCTTTTCAGAAGCTCCTGTCAGTCTCCCCCATTTCCATTTCACAAAACCCGCTTTTGGTTTGCCCGTTGTCTGCCTCTCCCTCCACGCATTCATTAACCGGTTTTCCATCTCTCATGAGCTGCTCATTGGCTTTGTTTAATGGCAGGGAATTGCAGCGATGATCAGAGTCATTGTAATTTTTCTGTTCACCTCAAATTTATGAAAAGAGAGGCTCAACAACAACAAAAAAAAAAATCTCCTGGTGATTTTAATAATTCATCCTCCACACTATAAATGGAAATCTAAATGGAGCCCGGGCTGCCAGGGCTCTGATGTTAGCTTGTCAAATAAACAAGAGCGGGAATAGAGAAATCTGCGTGTGTGCATGTGTGATGAGGAAAAGGTTGGACAGAGATACAGTATAGACAGACTTTGTGTTTGTGTGTACCAGAAACACAAACAGAGCGTCTGCATGTGCAGGTTTGTATATGTGAGCGTTGGGTTTACGTGTGAATGTGCAACGTGCTTGAACAGATTACAGGCGCAGGAGCGTTTGTATTTTCATACAAGTGAATGAAGGAGGCTCAATCAGAGCTATTTCTGGCTTTTTAGCTGTTTACCAGGGGCTTAAACACGGGATGAGATTGATTCAAAACGAGGCATTGCCCATCTGAACTCTACAGATGGCAGCAAACCAGGGGTGTCAAACTCATGTTAGTTCAGGTTCCACATTCAGCCCAGTTTGATCTCCAGTGGACCGGACCATGAAAATCACAGCATAACAACTTATAAATAACCACAACTCGAAATTATAATCACAGCTATCTGGAACTGAACAATAGAGTATTTTACTTTATGATCAAAACGACAAAAGTTAAACACAAAAGACCCCACCAAAAACAGCACAAAATATTACAGAAATGAGACACAAAACGACAAAATATGAGACAAACAACTTGAAACAAAACAAAAAAGAGACAAAAAATTAGAAATAAAGTTACAAAACAACAAAAAAATGGACAAACGACATAAACGAGTCTGAAAAACACAAAACGAACGACCAAAATGAGACAAAAAAATCATGCAAATGACACAAACAGGACAAAAAAATGACAAAAGCGAGAAACAAAACGACAAAAAAGTAGACGAACAACACAAACGAGACCAAAAAAAACACAACACGAGAAAAACAATACACAAAACAACAAGCAAAACATAAAATGACTAAAATAAGACAAAAAAAACACAGCAAGACAAAAAGAAACACAAAACACAGAAACAAAGACAGAAAACAACAAAAACAAAACTAAATATTACAAAAATGAGACACAAAATGACAAAAGAACAATGAATAATGTAGTATTTTACTTTATGATCAAAACAACTTGTCATGGTCTAGAAATTATTTTAAATTTATAGTTTTACAATTTGCAGTTAATGTCTTCGCTGTCATGTTTACACCACGGGCCGCATGTTTGACACCCCTGCAGTAAACCTTTCCATATGTGCCGGTCCCTCGGTGTACAAAAGAGACACCTCACACGCAGGAAATAGAATTTAAAACATCAATCCAATTAACACCTGAATTTCCCCTAACAGTGGAGATGGGACTGTGAGGGATGGAAGTGCAGTAATGACATTAATTAGCCTCATAAGCCAGACGATAGCGAGCAGAACAAAGCTCGACAAACATTGACTCTCCCCCCGTCCTTCCATTTTAACTCTACCTTGGGCCATGACCACAGTGTAATATTCTAAATAGTCTTATTGGATATCATTTATTTATTTGTGTTGTCATAACAGATTTTCCTCTTTCAAATGAGAAAAGTTGAAAAGACAATTTTAAACAAACTGAATTATTTATTAACTATGGCAATGCGGACGTTTTCTGAACAAACCTTATAAGGACGATTAGTGCAGCTGTTTGACTTCCCATCAAGTGTAATAAATGTTGTTTTTATTGTTTCTGTGACTGCAAAATGTTCTCCTAAACATCCTCTAAAAACAGATAGACTGTCTTTGTCTGAATGGTAACAGAAGACTGTAAAAAGTTACTGCAAGCGGCCAAGATATTCTCCAACACATGACCATAACCTGTTGATGAGACGTGTGCTTTAATATAGATTAAACCATAGACTGTATGCCGACTGTGACGTCACCTATTGGTTTGTAGACTCCTGTTCTGAAGCTTTTGTTTTTGGAATCTGGCCTTTAGCATCTTGTTGTTGTTGGGTTTTTTTTAAAACCACATGTAACAAGTGAGGAGTGGCTCTGAATCAAACCTCAAGGACACTACAAATCAGAATCGGCTTTATTGGCACACATACAGGGAATCTGACTCAGGTGTTTACTTAACTCTAAAACTACTTGCACAAGATAAAACACACATGCATTTAAACAAAGACAGTAGGAAGAAAAATGACTTTACCTGCTATGTAACTATGTAACCACAATGAAGCCCTGCCTTAAACATTTCCTGCTTCAAAGTCTGTTTTACTGTAAATGCGAACATAATTTACTAAATTAACATCATGTGGTATTAAAGGAGACTTCAAACTAACAAGGGAGACCATAAACTCGTTAGGAAAATGATGACTAAGGTAACAAATTAAGTGAGAAGCAGGGCCAAGATCTCATAGACTTTTATGTAATGTGACCAGAGGAGTCGCCCTCTGGTGGCCGATACAAAGAATGCAGGTTTAAGTCACTTTGGCATGGCCCTCATTTTACAGACCTTGAGACTCTGCTCATCTTTTAGATGGATGTCTATGGATTTAACACAAGAGATATAGCATGTATATCGGTTCTATAATCTGAAATTGCACACTTTTTTTGTTTATTCTTCCACTCTTGCACCCTATTTGCACTACACATAAAACACTTTAACATTAGTTAATTCTTTACATAGCAAATTTAATATTTTTCCCATTGATTAGTTTTATTTACTGCACATTTTTGCTTATTTATCTGTATTTAATGTGGTGGGAACTGTACTCTTTTTGCTGTAGCAACCAAATTTCTCCTTGGGGATCAATAAAGTATTTCTATTCTATTAAAGTAAAGTAAAATAAAGACATGTCTTGATACAGTTGATTTTATGGTTAAAAAATGTGCTTCATTCCATATGTTACTGTAAAAGAACGTTTGAACCTTTAACAAAGTTTTATTTTTACTCTAAAATTTACTTGAAAATACCGTATAAAATAAAGTTTGTGTGACCTATTATAAATATTACAGCATTTTTTCCATTATCAGCACACAGTTAGTGTATTTAACTTTTAATATGTATATTTTAGCAAACATTCCGGTTATAACTGTCAGAAATATTAAACCATATGTCTGTTCATCAATTTGATACTTCCAAACTGTAATTTTTTACATGTAATAAATGCAAAAATAGCCACGTTACTTGTTATAAATATTACAGCATGTTTCCATTATCGGTAGAAACTGTGAAAACTGGAATTCTTTTTGCTAAATAAATGCAAAAATTACAGTATTGATGTTATTCATATTATGGCAAGTTTCCATTAAATAACTGCAAGAGAAGGGAAATGTAATTTTTCAAGAGAACATTTAAAAAAAATACAGCTTCCTCCTGATTAACTCATTAATGGTGAGTCCGTGTTAAATAAACTGTGTCAAACTGTTTTACAGTTTAAGATTTTTACTGTCATAGTCTGACAGTTTTTCACCTTAAAATTTACAAGCATTTTTTTACAGTGCATAGTTAGCTGTTTCTAGTCTTTTTGCAAAGCTAACTATCTTAGCTTGGCAAGAAATTAAATTAAGCATCATTTCAAAAAAGAAAAAAACCCTAAAATTCTGTCTTTCTTCTTGCCAAAAACAGACGTTTCCCTCTTCAGGCTGTATTGAAAATTCTTATTATAACACGAACTTTTCTGTTTTTCTCATGCTTTTTCTCTGCCTTGGCATGATTCAAATAAGGAGACATTTCAGGATATATCTAAGTGCTAATACTGATTGCATGTAGTGCAAAATATCGTAACTCATTGTAAGGTACTCTACAAATCAGAATTGGCTGTACTGTAAAGGGTTGAAATGTATTTTAGTGACACCTAACTACGTCCGCTCTTACACAGTTATTTTTACTAGAGGTCTGTCATTTTCCCCAGATGTATGAAGACCCAGATGTGAACTCTTTTTTGTAGTGTTTGCTCAAGATGATCATCAGTTTGCCCTTTATTCCAAAACCAAAGCACTGACTTCCTGTCTGTTTCTGGTTTCTTCATATTCAGTCACATGAAACAAAGAGCTACAGCCAGTAACCTTCATATATCCATTCATTATCTGCAGTCTGACATGATTTTAGTGGGCATTTTCCACATTAACCGTTCCTGCTAAAAGTGTTTCCACTCTAAATCATTGATCCTACTTTAAACACATTTCACATTACCATGATGAGATTCTTATTTCTTTACCATCATCGACTATGTTATCTGTCTTTCATTGAATCCTGTTAAATTTAAATAACAGCCCGAGAGCTAAAAACAAACGTTAAACCTTCACTAATTAAATTTTCATGACATCGTGGCAGATTTTGCCCCAGTTGTGAGCTATAAATAGCCCACAACTATAGGGCTGCTTCTGCTATTTTTGACTGCAGGTGCTCTTCCCCCCATTCTCTCATCCTCGATTTCTCCTCGAATGAGCTCACTTGCGTTTGCTATTTTTAGATTTTCCTGTTTTAGCTCAGCAGGGTCTGGGGACTGTGTGAGCGTATGTAGGGGGGTTGTAGATGGGCTGTCACTAATGTAAGCATACTGTGGGTCGTGCTGAAGTAGGGCAAGAGGACAGCGTGGACGGGGAGGATGTTGGGGAATACCTCGCCTCTCTGCAGCAGTACCCTTGAAAAGTCCTGGAATAATATATGTACAGACTGGAGCAGCGTAGAAATCATCAAAAATTCTCAGAAGCACTTTTGACTAGTGTATGGATTTGTTGCATTTCTTACCATTTTAATAGAGTAGCTGTTTTTTTAACCTCAGAATTGGTAAAATGTGTTTTTTCCCCCACATTATGTTTGTGTGTTTGGGTATGAATGGAAAGGTTGTTCAAAACTAAGTGCGCAATCAGCAGTCTTTCTGAAGAGGCATATGGATCAATAACAGCGTTCATCCCTCGTGAACACACACTAGGTTTGGTTCTTTTTACGTCTTTGCTATTTCTAAGTTCCTCTTTCTTCATTATATCTCCTCCTTCATCTTCCACTCCTTCTGCTTCTATTCATATTTCCCACCGGCCCTCCCTTCCATCTCTCCTCACCCTCTTTTCTTCATCCCCCTCCCTCCTCGCTGGCAGAGACTCAGCTGGCCTCCCTTGACACAAAAACAAGCCCCGTTGTCATGACAACCCCTTGTAGTCCACATGAAGTGATGCGCGTTTATTTTTAGACGCCTCCCATTGAAGACAATCAGAAGCGGGTTAGCGGGTACACTCGTGCCAGAGTCGCAAACACCTCGGACCATGTGGCGATCCGAAGCACGACACGGAGGGCCACGCCGACGCTCGTTCTCATCACACCTCGGTCCCTGAATCTCCAGAGGAGCATTAATTATGAATGTCAGGAGTTTTTTATTGTACCTTATTTATGAATACAGGGACAGGAGAAAATAAAAGAAACTTAACTACATACTGTCAGATTTTATTTATATATATATATATATATATATATATATATATATATATATATATATATATATATATATATATATATATATATATATATATATATATATATATATAAAGTCTGCTGTAGCACCTTTGCACCTGCTTCATCTGCATTTTAAAGAGAACGTCTTCATTTCCAGGTGGAATGAGGGTTTGGTTTTCCAATTAGTGAAAATGCAGTGAGTGCACAAGTAGGAGGCGTGTACGTTTAATGTGGACAATCTGGAAAGTGCAGTCTTGTTTTTGGTAACTGATTGGATGAGGGTACTAGTGGATGCAAGATAGTAAATGACAGGCTACACTGTGAAGAAACCAATTGCATTTACAGTTGGCCATAGAGGTGGTTGAGTTCACACTTCACCAGAGCTAGCTCAAAGTTCAGTTAAGAAAGATTTAAAATAACTACTTCTTGTACATAATTCACAATTTATAATTTTTTTAGCTAAATTCACAGTCCCACATTCATGTCCTTCTTTCTGGTACCGTTCTGTCACCCAAAAACACAAAGAAGATGAAAGAAAACGTTAAAGGTCCTCATAGGTCCGTTAGTGAGGACTGCACAGTGGCTTGGTGGTTAGCACTGTCGCCTGATGAGTAATGACTGCGGCTCATTGATTTCCAAAAATCATCTTCAGTCTTGAAAGTTGCTTGAGCTCTGTGAATATCTTGTTTTATTTTCGTCAAAGTTACCAGATAGTTTTCAAAAAGCCAATTAAAAACACTCATTTGGGTCATTGTGATTTCTTTGTTGTAAAGAAAACAACAGCCAACCTAATGAGACAGAAATGCAAAAGTTTTTGGGCGGTGTTTAAGTATTTCAGGGTGAAGTAAACCATTTGCACTGATGTTACTCTAACTGTGACGAAGCTCAGATTACTGAAAATAAATTGACAGCAAAAAACATGAATCATGACTGGACAGAAAGAGTTCTGGATAGAGCTCTCTTCGCCATTAAGGAAAAGCCAGCGTGTTTGAAAGGACTCATTTTATGTCTGCAAATGAAACACCTTTCAGCTTTGTTTAAAATGTCATCCTTTGTGCCTCTCGTTCTCTCTCTATATGTTCGGGCTCATGCTAGTCCAGATGGCTATTATTTGTCTTGAGCTGGTTGCTTACAGCTTGATGCTGCTTTTGAGGCAGTGGCATTTGGCAGTGCCGCTGATGCCCTGTGCCCACTCTAATAACAGCTCTTGCTAGCACAAAGGAACCCCCCTTGGCATTTTTCTTGGCATCGTGTGACCAAGTGCCTCTAACAAGCTCTGTCCCTGTTCCACATTCACGCCATTTGGTTTGCCACATTCCATTCAGCTGTCCAGCTAATGGAGGACCGGCGCACCAGGTGAAACAGCTGCTTTCCTCGGCCTGTTTGATCTGATCGGCCACGGCTCCAAGGTCTGACTGTGTCTCGGCTCCCGATGAAAGAGATTCAGATTGTTGTCAAGTGTTGTCTATTACAGAACACTGAGTTTTTGTATTGTAATGATTGTATTTGATGGATTGAAATTCTGCTTGAAAAATTATGGTTCGTAATGAATGGATAATGTGACAGCCTGACTTTTAATCTGGAACCAAATTGAGGATTTGGTTTTCAATGAAATGCACTTTGAGATTGTATACGTAACTTATTTTTTGAAATTCAAAATTTCAACCCTTGATCAGGGGTGTCAAACTTATTATAGTTCAGGGGCCACATTCAACCCAATTTGATCTCCAATGGGCCGGTCCAGTAAAATCATAACAAAAGAACCAATACATAACCATTTTTACATTGTTTTAGTGTAAAAAATTACATGCTGAAAATGTTCGCATTTAAGGAATTATCTTTCTGCAAAACATTATGAATAACCTGAAATTTATTAAGGAAAATAAATTCAATTTCAACAACATTATGCCTCAGTTTATCATTTACACATTACAACTTCCAGATCACAGAGTGTCTACAAAAAACATTTAGTCACAGGTGTGTGGAATTGAACAATATAGTATTTTACTTTAAAAAAGACAATAAAAACAACAACAACAAGACAAAATTTTGCAAAAATGACACGCAAACAACAAAAGTGAGAAATAAAATGACAAAAAATGAGACAAATGACAGGAAACAAAACAAAAAAATGTCAAAAAATTAGACAAAATAGTTACAAAGCAAAAAAAAAATGGACAAGACAAAAAATGACAAAACCGTGGAACAAAAAGACAAAAACAATACACAAAGCAATGAATAAAGCAAAACACAAAATGACAAAAATGAAACAAAAAACACAAGCGAGACAAAAAGGACACACAAGACGACAAAAATGAGAAACAAATGATAAAAGTCAGACAAAAAACAAACAAAAAAAAGACAAAATATGACAAAAATGAGACACAAAATGACAAAAGAACAATGAACAATCTAGTATTTTACTTTATGAAAAACAGCCGTTTATCAAAACAACTTGTCATGGTCTAGAAATTGTTTTAAATGTATAGTTTTACTAATTTACAATCTGCAGTTAATGTCTTCTCTGGAATATTTACACTACACAAAGTCGTTCCACAGGCCGGATTGGACCTCTGACTGGCCAGTTTTGGCCCAGGGGCCGCCTGTTGGACACCCCTGCCCAAGAGTGTTACTCAAGAACAAAAGACTTTTTTACTTTTGTGACATTTTTCAAAATGTTTAACTTTCATGTTGAAATTTACGGTCAGTGAAGTTACCATATATGGCATCCCAACAAATGTAAATATCATCCCTTAGCACAACTAATCGACCATAAAATGTGTGAGTTTCGTCAACTAACCATGGTTAGTTTTAACGTTTCGACCGCAAATATGGAAGAGGACCGAGCGAATAGAGAAAGTTTGATACGTTCTTCTGCTGATTGGTCAAATGCCACGATGTGGTGTGATGTAATGTAGAGTGATCTTCGCTGATTGGCTGGATGGAAACCACATGCTTCTCGACCTCACTGAGAGGCGGGACCAATGCCATATTTAATGTGTGTGAAAGTTACCAAATATGATCACTTGCCCGATGAAGGGTTCATATTCCACAAAGGATGCATCATAATTACTGGAGTGACTTCTTAACTTTTCATCCAGTACCATCATAAAGTCCACATATTAATTTGTTTAAAGCTTTTGTTTATTGACTATCTAACGACATTCCCATTGGTCACATTTACTATATATCAAATGCGATCCTCATCAATATTACAGCAGCCTAAAAGAAACACTTTGCCAATATTTTCATTAACATATGGCCATGAAGATGTGAGCATTTAGAGCAAAACAGTGTCACAAAGCCACCAGAGTGGCTGTAGACTCAGACTGCTGTTCAGAGAGGAATCATTGTGTTTTATGCAGCTGGAGTCACAAATCATTTGTGATATAAAGCGGAACATGCACTGGAGCACAAGAAACTGAGTATGATTCTGTAAATGCACCTTTTGGTGTCATTTATTAATTCCTTCTGCAGCCTGTGTATGGTCAAAATTATTTTAAATCATCACAAAATGCTGCAATATTAGTAATGCTTTTGCACCGTGTCATGATAGTAATTTATATCACTTCAATTAACAAGTTAAAACCCAAATTAATCAGGTTTTAGGTCTGAGACGTTTACAGCTGAGCTCGGCATTACAAATCAACATGCAGTTATTGTCTTGAAATGATGTCAGAATGTTTCACAAGTTAAAGCAGAATGGAGATTTTTAGTTTACTGGTCTGAAATATAAAAAGAAATTGGAAACATTCAATTTGAAGATGCTGTGTAACAAGCATGACTGGGTTTTGCAATGCTGATAGGTTCTGCATCGGAGAGTCACCGGTAGTGATACTGTATAATCACAGTTATTACGCTGGGGCTACTGTGCGAATACCAATTAAATGCGGGATACTGAAAGGATATTTTGAGGCCAGTGCTGAATTGTCACATTGAGTTATGCAAATGCGATCAGCGTTTGTGTTAGCATATGCACGCACACATGCAGCCTAGAAGTAACGCTCACAAAATAAAAGCAGGACAAATAATGTGCACAGCTGGACAAACACAAATATTAAGGCTTCGTAGATCTGTTGTTCAGTTTCATTTATATTATTTATGACTGTGACAAAAATAAGAGAAGAAACCGTTTAATACCCCAAAAACACATTTAGCTTGTATTATGCTTAAACTAGCATTTAGAAAACCAGTTGAATTTTGATGAAGGAAAGTTGGTGATTTTTTCTTCTTTTCAGACTGGATAACACTGTTTTCCACTCATTATGTAAAGGGCAGTTCATTGGAATAAGAACAGTAGCCGGAGCAATTGGATATTTTGTTAGTTTTCTTTGATCCGGTGAGATATAACTGAAAAACAGCTTTTGGAAATACAAACCAGTATATAAATCAGCTCATTAGTGAGAATGCATTTTGAGCCAATTATAAGAAACAATGCCAGAATCCCAGAAGAGCAGGAGAAATTGTGCAACAATAAAGGTTACGACTTCAGTCTGTGAATGACACATGAATCTGTCCTTCAGCGGTCTCTCTTATCTTTCTACCAAAGCCATATTTAAAGGTGCAGTACGCAATTCTAATCCAATATACTTTTTTACCAGTCTATTTATTTTTTAATATCACACACTGTGAGCTATATGTTCTGTGTTTACACTCAGAAAAACATCTGTTCTTTTCATTCTGGAAATGAGAAATATACGAAGGGTTTTGTATGTATATTAAGGTTGCACTATCTAAACTCATTCATTTGAAATCCAGAGTTTTTATATTGTACACAGACACATTCACAAAGCTAATGCTACATGTCCACTAGATGCATTTTTCCCGCTTGTAAATGCGCCGCTTGGTGGGCGTGCCCTTGAAGCCAGTAGAAGGTGTTCAACTCCTGCTGACCTTCTTCTCCAACTATCCTGCCCCTGATTGGACAAACGCATCGACTCGGCAGCTCTCTGCTCAACATGGCGGCTGAGTTGCAAACTTTCTCTTTTATTACAGAAACAGTTCAGCAAAAAGTATTTCTGGAAGTATTTCAGGCGAGAATTAATCTGTGCAGTAGCTGAATCTGTCCTGGTTTTAGTTCATCGACGGCTCGTTTAGACATTTGATGAAAGTTTCGCGATGGGCCGTACCTCAGCACGACGCATCGAATTTGCATAAAGTAGTAGTCGAGTCTACTTTATGCAAATGAGCTGCGGGTAGACACACTGGATCACAGCTCGAAACGCACTGCAACCGGACCAACATGCAACGTACATTTCACACAGACAATGAATGGGATGCAGGAAATGTCCTGATCTAGTGGACACGTACCTAAACTGTTAAAAAAGTTCACTCGTTACCAACTTATACATCCTCCTTCAGTGTCTGTCCCTAAAATACTCATCCCAAATAGCTGTTCTTTTCGGTGAACACAACAATAATAGTTTTAATATTATTACCTCAATATTATTAACTCTGGTCAATTCAATCTCACCATATTAACATGTTTTTATTTATTTTGCTTTAAACAGATTGCTGCAGTGCCTCTGAACTCTATTTGTGTTTCTAATGAAATCATACTTTGGTGTTAAATGATGGATGTGTTTGGTCCACGCATTAGCTCCGCTCAAGAAGGATGATTAATAAACGTCCATTTGGTGTCAAGATCCCAAATCACCTCGTCGGGGCTTATATTAATTACACTGCCGTGGCTGGCTTCCTGTGTATTCTGCTGCTATCAGTCTGGTTGGAAGTGTTTACTGGCTAAAAGGACTGATTATTGCACTTTATGAATGACTAGGCAGAGGATTATCCACAGGGTCAGGCAACAAATATTATAATAATAGAGGTCATGTTTATGTAAATTTAAAGGAAAAGGCCTGCTGTTTATACAGTTATGTAGGAAAAGAATCACTGTGGCTGATTACACATTACAGATACATAAATATGTCAGTGTATTTGTCATATGTGAACAGAGCATAAAACCTGCTGCCCTCCTCCACATAAAGAAAACAACTGATATTCTTATCGTGCATGGAAGGCCTCTGCAGATATTTGATTTCATATCCACGAATGTAGATAAGAATGAGCAAATTAACTTTTGGACAAACCGAGCACCATCTCTGTCCGTGGAATTTTTTCAAAAATGCTGAACTGTGTTGAGATGTGGTCTTTCTCTCTTTCTTTTTTTGAAAGTCAATGAACTGGAAGTATCCATTACTTTCAGCTGAATGGCAAAAGCAAAACTGACTGAGCAGTATGTTGGCTGTTATATAACCTGCATACAACAAACAAACCAATACTACAGCTCCTCAACCGGTTCTGCACATAAGATATCCCTGCTGGTGTTGTGTTTGCAGCTTATTTTAATAATCTCATCACGGTTGAGTCGGACCACCCTTCTCCTCCTCCTCCTCCCCCGCCGGGCTTGTCCCTGGCATGATGTTTTGTCATATTTGTTACCACCCTGCTCTCTCCGTAAAGTTAAGGTGCCATCTGTCAGCTTTGCACCCTGTTTCTCTGAGTTGCAGGTGCTCTTGAGTCTGCCAACCGCCTGGTGTGTGCACAGCAAAGAGCCTCCATCTGAATATGTCATTAACGCCAGCAGTGCATTTTTAAAAAGCACACAAAAACACGTTACATGCTCGTATACTCTGCTTTTGTGGCAGCTGATGAGGGAGTGGGAAGGCGAGCGGCACCATAAAAGTAAGTGTTGACACAGTCACCGGTGGTGGTGTTGTTGTTTAAGTCATGAGGTTGCCAGGCAGTCTAATTAAACTGTACAGACTAGTGAGTGCTTCCTCCCACGAAACAGCCGCCAAACTGAAGCGAAGGTTAAAAAAAAAGATGTGTTCTTCACAGGATTGAAAGTGCTGCAAGGATAGAAAAAAAAACAACAGAAGTGTGAAAGAGATTCATTGCAGCTGTAAATCCAATGGAGCCTTTCCACAATTTCTGTATATCACGGTGCAATCTGTATCAAAAAGGGTAATACTGCATGAAACTGTTACTTTAGTATGGAAGCATGTGTTCAAGAGAAGGTTTGACCTGAAAGATGAAAGTAAAAATCTAAGAAATGATCTCTTATCTACCTTCACTGTAATGTTGACATCAGATTTTGTGCAGCATGGTAAGCGCTTGTTCTGATGATGTAAGTTCTTACTGTACGACCAGCTGGAGTCAGGAACAGCCTGACCAACTAATCACCATCCTGCCATCAATATTGGACTAATCCAAAAATTTGCTGTTGGTGACACATTCATTACACTCCTTGTTGTCTAACATGTTATTGAAATGCAGATAGAGGAATTCAAATGTGTCCGTCTCCTGGAAAAGTCTTGCAAATCCCCTCCTGTGGTTTCACTCAACTTTACTTGAATGCATTCTTCTGCATACTTTATGCTCATAATGTTGGGCCTCTCCAAGTTTCAATCATTTGTTTGGATCTTCACCAAGAAGATGAACGGCATCTACAGCAGCACAGTCTGTTAAATTAGATCAGAGCTTCATGCCCACGGTTAATCTAATAACATGAGGAAAAAAATTCCACTGCACAGTATGCATAGATGATGAATGCACCTAAATGCAATTCTTTTGTCTTTTTCTCATTCTTTAGATTGAAGGAGAGGAGGAGCAGAGGCGTTTTGATGAAGGCAAAGCACGCTACCTCCAGAATAAAGCAAAGAGACTCGCAGATAAGCAGCGCCAGCAGTGACGCCGCTGCTCACCAGAATTAACAACACAATATTAACCCCACACCACATATACAGCATGAAGGAAAATTACAGCCCTCTATCCTGCTCTGTGATCGTAGCCTCCTGTTGAACCTGAACCTGTGATGATTTTATTCTTTCCTGCGCTGCACACCAAAGCGTCCACATATAGCTGTATGTAAAAGTAAGAGTACATATTTTATTTTGGGGAGATTTCTATGAAGACTATTCATGATGACTGTCAGCAGAAGGTGACAGTCTGACTGTGTGGAAGTAGAAGCACTGTTTTGGTTGCAGAACCTCTGTAAGTATGAAGACAATGATCGTGTCAGTGCCAAGTGATAGTCTGAGCGCAGGGAAAGTGATGAATAAGTGAGTGAATAATAATGAATAAAAGATTCCAGCGTGAGTCTGGGGCTCTCGCCTCGTGTCCTTGCTAGTTTGATGATGGTGATGTCATTGTCTTGGGCATGCCTCGGCAGAGAGGGCACACGCTATCCGTCTTTTCAGCACTGTCTTTCACAGAGGAATCGGGGGAGCTCGAGGGTTTTGACTCAACTCTCCCACATCCCCACCCCCTCCTTCCTCCCTCTCTGCCTGTCTGTCACACTCTGACTCCAGCTTTGCCTCACCGTCCTCTCCTCTCCTGCTCTTCAACACGTCCCCATCCGTCTCCATTCTGTTTCGCTTTCTTGCTCCTCTCATCCATTCCATTTGTCGTTTCCTCTGTTTCATCTTCTTGCCATCTTTGTCTGTAGGGATTTTTCACTGCTTGATAAAAACCAGAACTGGCAAAAAAAGGTCTCTATCATTTTCTTTCTCTGGATTTTTGCATGCATGTGTGCACAAAGTCAATATCCATATGGCCGTGGTAAGACTGAGGACGGTGGTTATTAACCTGCCATAAAGGATTGGTTTTTCATTTGCATTTCATTTGATACTCTGAGACTAGATTTGTCAGGAGGAGTAGGTAGGCTTCAGTCCTGTGCAACAGATAGCAGCAGCTAATTGGAGATCAAAACTAAAGTGGAATAAAAAAGATTAAAGCCCAGCGAGAGAGCTCAATGAAGAGACGAGAGCAGCAGAGATCTGAACCTCAGTGAAATGCCTTTTTGTTTGGACCTTTGTTCCTCCTCGATCTGTTTTTCTTACACGGACAGAAACTAATTTGTCATTGGATCTTCAAGGTTATTGTTTCTCCCTCTGTCCCTCCAGCCAGCGCAGTATGTGTGCTTTTCATTTCCCCCATGAAAATAAAGTTAGGCCCAAGCTGCACCGGGGGGATATGTCTATTTTTAGCCCCAGTGAAGTAGAGGCATCTTACGGGAGAAGAAGAGCACAGGGAGGGAGAACACAATACAGGGAGACAGGATGCATCTCAGATGGCAAAGACAAGACTTCTGGGAAATATGGCCTCATTGAAAAGCGTCTGCCTTGTGTACAACATCCGCACAGGCTCGCCTCACTGCCCCCATTGTGAAAACATTCAGAAACTATGTAATTTCTCATCATTCACAACAATATTCATCACTGTCTTCAGCCATTTCAACTGGTAGCAGCTGGCTTTTATATGTAGTGAACACAATATGGTAACCATGGTTACTTATGTGGAAGAACAGACTTAAAATGGAAGAGATGACATTATCATAAATAGATGTTTCCCTTACAGTAGCAGCAAAAATGTCTACGTTGCGTCTTGTGGAAATGATCTTTTTTTTTGCTGTAGCTCATGACCCATAGTATAAACTCGATGCACCGAAAATGGAAGAAGGACACCAGAGGAGGTTACATGTCAAACTGCTTACCCCCACATTAGTGATAAGAAGAATAAAGAAGCAAAGGCAAAAAAAAGCTGAGCTCACAGTTCCACTCATGTCTTTGCATCTAAATTAGGGGATAGCAGCACTCTTGGTATTCTAGTGCAGGGAGACTGACAGAGCTGCTCAGATGAATGATCTTCTGGTGCAGCAGAAAAACCATTAAGGACTCTGAAGGAAGGATAAATGATAAAGCGAGGTGGTGTTCAGAAAAACTATTGGCTTCCATTACTGAGTGACCTCCCTTGCATTTTTCTCCTCATTGTGCTCACAGCTCAGGAGGAACTCGTCAGTCATTTTCTGGCAGCAGGAGCTTTGATTCCACACACGAAACAAGACACAGAAACCTGAACAGTGTGCGCATTAGACTTGAAGGTCACTCGTGCAAATAAGTCTGTCAATATTTGTGTGAGGCATCGCTTCTGTTCAGTTTGTTGGCAGAAGTTGCAGATGCTTAAAGACAAAGGCCCCACATGGAAAAATGGTTTAAAAAGCTCCATGTTATCCTTTTTTTTGTTGTTGAAAAAGTTGTTGTGTTTGTGCTTCCTGGAACACTTTCACAGACCTGAGATGTGAGTCCCACATTCAGCCTCTCTGTGTTATCTGGGCTTGGAGCCAGCAGGGCTTTCCTTGCAGAGGAGTAGGTGATGGACTGTACTTTGTCTGGCCCGGTACCTCTTTTTCAGCCACAGCGGACCTCCCTGGAGTTACTTCTAAATTTGGCCTCCTCTGACTGTAAGGCGCACAAACTCTCCTGCACAGAGCCGTGGCAGTCCAGAGGAGAGGTAGATGTGAGAGAGCACATCAATAGGACATTTAAAAGAGTGTTAAATGTTAAAGAGCTGCTGTTTCTGTGCCTGTGTGTGTGACGGGATGTGAGATTGTGGAGATGGTGATGGGTGAAGCGAGGGGCAGACCGGTGCCAGCGGGTGAGAATGCCTTCTGTTTCTTTTTACTTCTAGGTCACCTAACGTCACACAGACTCTCCTCTCTTGTCCAGCACTAAAAACTGACATTTAAATTTAAAGTACAAAAAATATAGGCTGCACCTGCTACACCACTTCATACCCAAAACACATTACTATCATGTAACTATCATCCAAAATGTTTCTCTGCTGCAAACCCACAGGAGACTGGAGTTAATTGATGCACATTGTAGTTCTTTAAATGGATGGCTAATTCATCCACTTTCTGAATGATTTGCTGAATCAGTCCTGACTCATTTTACCCTGACAACTTAATACAGAGCATTGTAAAAAGTCTCTGAGATAAAGGTAGGTTTTAGCCAGCACCTGCAGAGTCGTACTGTACAGATGTTGTGCTGCTGTTCTCTGACGTGATGGTTTAAGCAGCTTTTCTGAATCAGTGTGCGTCATTCACTTTAAAGTTGCCAGATAATGCACACATGCTGCCACAAAAAGACATTTTTGACTCATTTCTCTTCACAGGTTGTTTCATTTAGCTTCCATCCTGCTGGGGTTGTGTTTCATCAACAGGGTCTCTTCCTCAGATACTGTTCTGAAATCCTGCCCAAAAATTCTGAGATTCTTTCAACCCATGCCTTTTTAAAACCTTCACTAAATGTTGGGAATACATTGCCGTAGTGTTAATTTCACGGTTCCAGCTCAGAAGTTATTTCTACAGATGCACAAAGTGTGATAAAGTTGTGCGAGCTGAAAATGCACAGGTTTATCTGCATAGTTTTGCTTGTGATTCAGCTTGTTGGGGCTCCGTCAGCGAGTCGATGCAGCTCTGATGTGCTCCATGTACCACCATGACATGATCGCTGGAGTGTAAAGGTGGTTATATTTCTATTTGGAATATGCTGTCAAAGGAAAACTCAGTCTTTTTATAACCTGGCTTGTGCTTGCCTCTATTTCCAGTTTCATTGCTGAGGTCAAGTGACATCTTTGGAAGCAGCTGGTGGAATCCAGCAGGGTGAGCATCCTGAGTGCTCAGACAGCTTTCAGAAACACTCCAGTGTATCCCAGTTTTTTAAAACCACTAAAACCAAAATATATTTTTTTCATTGGCTTTCTGTCAGATCAAATACAGTTTTATTTATACAGTGTCAATTCTTGATATCCTTACAAATTTATGTTCTCAAAAGAAACCAAACAAATCCAAAGATTGCCTGGAAAAAAAACAACCTCTACTTTAACAGGAAGAAACCTCCAGCAGAACCAGGCTCAGGCAGGGTGGCCGCCTGCCCTGACCAGTTTACGTAAGGTAATAAGCAAGTATAAATCAGACAAACAACGTGTAAGAAAACAATAAACACTGAGGAGCTTATTGAGGCTAGTATCTGCAGATCAGAAATGTGCAGCTTTGCAGCCAGAGATTCCTACAGAGAGAACAAAAGTCAAACTACAGCAAGGAGGTGACACAAAGTTAGCTATGTGTAATGGTGGTATAAAAATGTATGGAGAGAGTAAGAGATTAGAGTATAGAGGACAGGTGATAACTGAATCATGGGAAGCCTGTTGGCAACCTGTAGTAGCATGACTATGGGATAGTTCAGGGTCACCTGAGTCAGCATTACCTATAAACTTCATCCACAAAACGAATGTTCTAAGCCTAATCTTACAACTCGTGGGGATGTCTGCCACATTAATAATCATCTAAAATGTGGTTTAGAACAAGGCAAGGCAAGTTAAGTTTATTTGTATAGCAACCTTCATGTCCAAGACAATTCAAAGTGCCTTACATACAACATTAAGAGCATTACAGTGAGGTGACGATAAAACATTAAAAAGTACATAAGACTTTGCAGAAATCATAATAAAATCATGTACAGTAACTAATAAGTAACTAAAACAGTGTAGAAAGTCAGAAGATACTGTGCAGATTTCATGCATAGGCTCATGAGAAAAGAAATGTTTTTAACCTGGATTTAAAAGTATCTTCATTTGGTGAAAGTTTAATCTCCCCTGGCAGTTTGTGCCACTTGTTTGCAGCATAACAGCTAAATGCTGCTTCTCCATGTTTAGTCCGGATTCTGGCCTGGACCAGCTGACCTGAGTCCCTGGATCTAAGAGCCCTGCTAGGTTTGTATCCTCTGAACATTTCACCAATGCATTCTGGGCCTAAACTGTTCTGGGATTTGTAAACGATCAGTAGGGTTTTAAAATCTATTCTGTAACTGACTGGAAGCCAGTGTCGAGAACAGGACTTATTTAAGACATTAGTCAACAATTAAGTTAGTAATTAAAATGTTAACATTGAGAGTACCAAATTATGACCAAGCTGCATTCTTGGTAACTTTGTGATTTGGAAATAAGCCTCCTTAATGCTAAATAAAATGTTAATGGTTGAATGATTGAATGATTAAATTTTACTTCTTAGTAACAAGGCAAAAAGGCCAGTGCCATAGTTTGAGATTTTTCTTCCTGTTTTATTTTGAAATTCTCCTTCCTTGTGTGTCTCGGCCTCTCTTTGTGTGTTTTCCCTCCTTTTTGGTTGTCTGTCATTGGTGTCACCGGTGTGTTCTTCTGTCTCTTATTCAGCTCCTCTGTGTTTATAAAATGGTGTTTCTCTTGTCGTTTTTTTCCAACGTGCACTCCTTTCCATTAATCTGAAGGCAGCTGAATGTGTTGGTCTTGTTTCTGCAATCCTACTAGATCGGACCTTGTAATATTTCCATGTCACGCAAGTCTGAACTGCATCAAGTCCCGTCAATGTATAGATGAGTGTCTCCAAAGCTAAAGAGCTGCATACATGTGAACACATGGAGCAGCAGCACCGGTAACTGAACAGATTATTTGTTGTTATGAATCATCCCTGACATGGAGACAGAATCAATCCGGACAAGGATCGAACGACAAGTCACATTACTTTTCTTCACATCAGACAGGTAAGCTGTCAGTCACAACTTATTTTGTTTCTTCAAGCTGTTTTTAGAAATTTTAAATGAGTCATCAAATACCTGTAATAGTGAATGATCCCCAACATGGAGATGAGATGGAACGGGTTCTAAATTTTTTGCTGTCGGTAAAGTAGAACTTAGCTTATCATCATGCATGGATGGAGAAAAGCATAAATAAACTTCAGTTTGACAAGCTGCTGTTAGTTTAGATTTAGTCTTTGGTTTGTAATATATTATCACATTATAGTTTAATCTGAGAGACAAATAGGAGGAGCTTTAAAAGCAACCAACAGTATGTCTGAATGACTAGAATGAGATGATAAAACCAGCGATGTTTCATATCCTTTGTCTGAAAACAGCTTGTGTTGCCATTTGTTCTGTTTGCCTTCTGTTTATGTTCTCTACATGTTCCTCTGGTTTGCGCATTCGAATTTTAGGAACCTTATTGTTTTTACCTCGGGTATTCCCCATGCTTTTGTTGCCCTTTTGGATTTCTGTTTGCCTTTTCTGTTCCCCGTGGGGGTTTTCTGAACTACCTTTGGCAGTTATTTTTTACTATTTCTGCTCATTTTTGTTTGTTTTGAAGCCTGCCTTTGTGGCTGCATTCAGGTAATCTCCTGATAGCCCCACATGGATGTCTGGCATCCACGTTTTCCTCTGAGGAAGTCCAGCTTTCTCTCCAGTGCAGCTCTCGTGTGGTTTTGGAACAGCTTTTTAAAAAAACTTGCCCTTACATAATGACATATTTGGTCATACAGGCTAAATTAATTTGACAGGGGATGTTTTTTTTATTGCAGTCCCATGTGAGTTGGACAATTAGAATGCAATCCTGGAGGCCTCAGTGGAGCTTTAGGTGTTGAGAGTATTGACTGGATGGGAAATTTCCAATACTGCCTCAGTATCTCTTGTTTTAAAGACACTGAACAGTCAGGCGGTGTGGTGTGCGAGGCAGATCCCAGGTGTGTGTGCATCTGTTTTAATGAAAGGGGAAGCAAAGGAGGCGGCGTGCTGCTCATCAGAGCATCCAGCAAATAAATGGAAATGAAGGTAATCCTTAGAATAGTTGCAAAAAACCCCAAAACAACCCAAAGCACAAGGGACAACTCTGTGTCTCTGCTCCCATGTAGGGCCTATTAGTTTTCTCACTGGGTACAATCTCAGCCCTGCGGGTGGAGAGCCGCTCTTACAGAATCATCCAGAGAAGGAGTCTTACATAACAAAGTCGTATAATGTCAATGAAAAGACCCATTTAGAGGAGCATGAATAACAGGAGGAAATAACATGCATCAGTGATATTTACAGGAGTTCAATGCATCTTTAAAGTGTTAGAATCATAAGATAAGATAAGATAAAGTAAGTTAAGCTTTATTGATTCCACAGTGAGGAAAGTTCACCGTTACAGCAGCTCCAAAGGAAAAAGTACAAAGGCAGTAAATAAATAAGAAAAAACACAGTGCAAAATTGCAGAGAAACACTACATACATAAGATAATGTTTTTTTGTTTTTAAAAAAAAAAAAAAAAAAAGATACTATATACACTGTAAAAACAATGTTGTTTTCAAGGTAAAATTCTGCCAGAATGCTACCATAAAATTATGGTAAAACATTTTCTACATTTACGGTAAAGAAATGTATTGATTTTGTTGATTTTAGGGTTAAAATGTGTGATTTTTACCATCATGGTCTGAGAATTTTTCACTGTAAAATTAAGAACATTTCTTTTACAGTGTACAAGAGGAGGAGGTTGTATCAGTTAGTGCACATAAGTAGGTGGAATGTATGTAAGAGGAAAAAGAGCAGCAGTAAACAGAGGTAGACTAGTTTATAATGTGAAGTCTGACAGATGATGGAATAAAGGACTCAAAATATATAAAATATATTTTTTATATATATATATATATATATATATATATATATATATATATATATATATATATATATATATAAATATAATGAAAAATGTTAGATTTGGTGCACATATAGTTCAGTGCAAAGGGCTTTTCTTCAGATTTTTTTCGAGAATTAGAGCAAATATGCATTTTTCATTCAAATTAGACCTTTAACAAAAATATGCATGAGGCCTTTTTTTAAATTCACAGTAAATGTGCAACACGCAGTAGCTCCCTCCCTCTCTCTCCCTCTCTCTCTCTCTCTTTCTGTCAAAATGCCGACCTCTTTTCCATGAATTATTTCTTATTGCGGTTCACTCCCACGGCCACGGAGCGTCTGAGTCGCGGACGAGCGTGATTTGGTCGGGAGCGCGCCGCAGTCATGCTTCGTCCGTCGCTCGGCTCGTCAGTGTCGGAAAATAGAGGAAGAATTTCGCCTTTTTCCTAAATTCACCGGGTGTTTTAGCGCGACTGGCCGGCGCCTGGAAGAGAAAGTGACATTTTTTTTGTAAGTGAAACTGCTCGGTAATTTTTCATTTTCTTTTCCTCCCTCCTCCAGTCAGCGAGACAAAAGAGGGCAAAGAGAGGCAGCAAGCAGCAGGAGTCCAGCTGTTCCTGGCTTCAGCCTTCATTTCCTTCAACTTGAGGCTGTCCACGCTCCCCACGAGCTCCAGTTTGTTGGGGGGCATGTAACCAACCAACCAAACAAACAAACAAAAGAAAAACAACAACAAAAAACGCGACTTTGACGGACTGTGAGTGTTTCCATCCTTCAGCCGAAACAATGAGCCGCTAGGAGCCTGAAAAGCAGCGTGAGGAAGGTAAGAGCAGACAGCTGATGGGAATAATGTCACTCAGCTGCCTTGGTAATGCATGTAAACAAACAAATAAAGAAAGATAGATCAAGTCTTCATCCAAACAGGTGGTGTCCTGCTGCACGAACAGCCGGGACAAAAAAAAGGAAAAAGAAGTGTGTAAATGAATATTTGAGTCCAGACGTGACATTGCTGTGGAGCTCCAGTGTAGAGGTGTCTAGTATTATTATTATCACATGTGGCCTAATTAAAACCCTGCCAGGATAACTTAACCCTTTGATGCACAGCCTGGGTCAAAAGATTCACATATTCCACTGAATATGGGTCACTTTTGAAGCATGTTGTGCATCAAAGGGTTAACTAGCTGAGATTTGCATTGCATCTATGTGCTGTTTAAACACTGTGAAAGAAGATGCAATAAGAGAGGATACTGGCTTAAAACTAATTTAACATAAAAACAAATAATCCTGATCATGCTGTCATCACAAATCATCAAACTTATGCAAGCGATTTCTTGGAAATGTGCACCTTTCATTTGATCAGTCATGCTTTTCTTGTGCCTCTGCAGCGCTATAGCTAGCATATGCTCTAATCTGTCATTTAAAATATGCATATGGTATTGGTTTACTCTTTTCCAACCTAAAATTAAGCTCTCTGTTGTAATGAAGCCAGCGTTTAAGTTTGGTTTTTGGACAGAAGAGTGTGTCGCTTCATAATAATTGCCACTGATTAGACATTTGCAACTCCCACATGAGGCCAAATAATTTACACATTTTACCTTTTAAACACCTACATCTTGCTAAATCGGTGTGTTCCAGCACATTGTTGAACTATTAAAGAGGTAAGAAAACACAGTTTTAAATCTACATAGTAATTTATCCTGCATGTTCTGTGCATCTTTTCACTATAATGATGGAGGATGAGCTTTCAGTTGATCTTCACTTCCATCTTTCCCCCCTACACCAAATGCTATTTTAGTGCACTTCCCATCAGAGAAGCGTCAGTAGAAATAATGCAGAGAGAGGATTCCATGCAGTCACAGGTCAGGAAGTGGCCATGATCACTTTCACTGCTCTGGGAAACTTCTGCAGCTTTAATGTGACAGTTGCTGCTACACCACAGAGCTCCACAAACAGGCCGCAGAGTTTCGGAGGGCATGTGTGACATTTTGTTTGTCACACGTTTGGCTCTGTCATTTTGTGACCGCGTTAGCCTGTGTTCACGCTATTCTGGTTTTCACTCACCCACAACACATCAGCTGCCTCTCTCTCCACAGCATTATATGGTAATGTGGCATAAATGGCACTTAAGAGTTTATTTCAAACTCTGGTTGCTCTACTTCACGGACACTAGTTTGAAATTAGTAACGTTCACCAAAACTACACAGCAGTTTCCAAGACAAACTCTTAATTCATGTGCCATATGGCACCCAGCGATCCAGCTCCAGTCATAGCTGGAGGTAGCGTAACATAAACAGGAAGAAAGCCTCAAGGGTTGCATTTGTGATGGAAAATTCAGCTCCTTACTCCACCACAAGCTGGTCACTCGGCTACAGCAAGCAGGGACATAAAACAGCTTGTTGGATTTTGGCATGTGACCTTTTTTATTGGTAAATTTGTGGTTGACCGTCCTCGTGATGCTGTTTGGGTAATGTTGGGGATTCATTGCTTCTTTGTGTGATTGGAAAATCAAGTGCAAGAAGGGGATTTGGTGGTCGATGCTTGCAGTTTTCTACTAACTGTATGGGATATTTAAGAAAATGATGTGGACCCAACAACATGAGACATATTCATCTCTGACCCCCTGGGGACAAATAAAGTTTTCTGAATCCATGTGCATGTGAAGTAGTCTGAACTTGACCATTTCACCAGTAAATCCCAATCAGTTTGGACGTTTCTCTGATTAGCTGCAGTATGGATGTTATTTCTGGAAGCAAATGCACATTAATGTCCTGATGGTGTTATTTTTTCTTATTTATTGTGGAGAGAAGAGCACAACAGATTCAGCTTAACTGCATGGCAAAAGCAGGTATTTTTAGTGGTTATGGCTCCAACAAACTTGTCAAACTATCTTGGATATATAGGCAGGAAATGTGGAGAAAGAAATCGAGTCAGTGACATGGAGCCATCGAACAGGGAGGTCAAGTTCTGCTTGTGTTGTAACCACTTGACTGTGGTTTTACTGGCACCGTTCGATGGGTATTTAATAAGCGACACTCGGACTAATGCTGTTTGAAATGCTTTAATTCACTCAGGGTGTCATGCACTTACTAGTGTTGGTGTTTGCACTTTTCCACCACTTCTGAAGCTCTGACATCAGCCTCTAATCACACCTAATGCTGTATTGAGTCAGTAAAAGTACTGAATTGGAGAGCCATATTCACTGTATTGATGCATTGATCAGGGAGGGTTGCCTAGCATTCAGACATATTCAGTTTTGAGTCGACAGCAGGAAGGTATTGATTAGATTCTATGGAGAAATAGCCTGAGCTTACCTCTTTTGACAGGAAACCCAAAGGTCAAGGTCGCGGAGCACCTCCAGACCTTTCTATTTTCTGAGTTGGTAGAATATCACTGGCCTGGTTTAGAGACTGCAGCTAGAGAACAGCCTGCCAACTCACTGTGCCACCCCGCTGTGCATTAGTGAAATGCTGTGATTAAACGGAAGGGGCATGTGCTCACAACATGTTATTGTTGTTGCGGTCCTTGAATTTGTGCACTTGCATATTTGCTGTCTGTTGTCATCTGCTGTAAGTGGATACTTTACAGAGACAGCACCTAGAGAGAGTTACTCACTACGGCTTTATGAAATCATGTCATCTCCTTTAAACAAATCAGATCCCACTCAAGTTAACGGTGCTTCCAAACCAATGTTTCATTCGAACTTGAACGACATACCAGCTAATGAACGCTGAACTTCGTTACCACGGAGCGGCTGAAACAAAACGGTGGCATACATATAAATATCTGGTGAAATGGATCTGAGTAGCTTTTATTTTTCCAATGTTTTTACCAAAGTTTGAAAGACTACACAGGTCATTAGTGGACTGTTGTTGTCGTAGTTTAAATAGTCCTTAAAAATAGTTGTATTGATCGAATAGTTCCACTGCAGATAAGCACGCCAGCTAGCAAACTGGCGAGGTCAAAGTTGTTCATTAAATACACATATTATTTTAGAATCAATCAGTTTCATAAACTGCATTAATTATAAATGGGTTATTCCATTTCAAACTATCAGTAACCTTCCACTCGACCATCTCTCATTTGTTTGAAACCTTTTAACATAAACTATAGAAATTCAAAATGATGTCACTAGTTGACATCTGCATTATCACTTTTTGTGTTAATCACTTAGGGATAACTTCAGTTTGTTTCATATTTCAACTCACCCTTATCACAGATTATTTTAACTACCTGTACAACATTGCAGATTCAACATTATTGACATGAGGAGAAATAATCGTGGACATTTCAGGCTTTTGTTTTTAGTAGTTCCTGAAATGCTGCTGTTCAAACACAACCTTAAACTTTGTTGTGCAAAGTTGTTATGAAAATAGGTCAACAGGCTTTTTTTTTTTAAGTACTTGACATATCGATCTAAAAATTCACAGATATCTTTAGAAATATTGATATTTGCTATATGCTATAATATATGCTTTAAAATGTCAGGTAAAGCAGAGTTGTTTGAGCAGAAATAGTTTGTAAAATCATGAATTATTTAAGATGGAATAACCCGAATGATGCTGTTCAACTCTTAATTACTTCCATTTATCTCAAGAAGTGAACACACTGTTGACAAGAATTTATTTTCCTCATTTTGGTCAAGGTTGACTACATAGTTGACTAAATTCCCCAGGTTTTTTTTTTGTTTGTTTGTTTTGTCGAAATTATATTAAATTTATGTCAAGCAGTCTCACAGTGGAAGTGCTGTACTTTATAGAGCTGCATGAGATTTGTCAGTAATGACCGTAAATGATGATTCTTAATACACAGTACTCTAGAGTATTCTACAGGGGATGAGTACAACGAAGTGAAACTGGACACAGTTTAGCTCTTGGTGAAATTACTAAATTACGATCTGATTGCTCTTGAGCAGATACTCGGGATACTCGAGAATCCTGGGAAAAATGTGGAAATGATCCTGTAATTACCATTTTGTGATGTTTCAATCTGCCCAGCCAGTGCTCCATGTGTTTGATATAAGAAGTGAAACTAGTTCTAGTGAATTTAGCACGGTGGTGTCAGCTGCACAGTAAGGCATGGTTTAAAATTACTGCTACACAAATACAATTTTTGCATTTAAAAAAACACATTGATAAGAAAACCCGGCTGTTTCTGCGATCTTAAGTTTGTTTTTTTTCTGCAGAATGGTTTCTGCAAGACTGATGCAGTTGCTATGCAACATACACAATAAGATTGGGTCTGGTTCCAGTGCAGTGAAGCAGAGTGCCTAATGTGATAGCGGTTTACCAATAGCCTATCTCATAAAGGCACGATAAGACATGTCAGTTATTAGTGACACAATAAGCCCTCCGGCTGGCACGCAAATGAAAACAGCTGGGACTTGTGGTCTGAGGGATTTTTGTGTGGTTGGAAAGCCAGATATGTGTTTGAAAGTTGAGCAGGTCACTATTAGCTGCTTTATAAAGTTCATAAAACTCTGCTTTGCTTGCTCCTTTGAGTGTAGGGAGAAAAGTGTGGACACACAGAGATGGGACTGAAAGAGGCTTTAATATAAGTGCAAAGCCTTTTACATGGAGGCACGTAGAAAGAAAGGTAGATGGTTAAATAATGAGGTCATGGAGGGGTGGTGATGACTCTCAGCCAGTCAGCGATGAGAAGGACAAACTGCCAGCAGGGATGAACTGAATTTTATTTTTATGTTTTTTCCTGCTGTCATTCTATCATCTGTATTTGTGAACCCCAGCCATTAAAATGCCCTGCTGGATAAAAAGACATGACTGGGCCATCAGCTGGAGTTTTTCTTTCTCCTAGGAAAACCAGTTACTTAAACAAGTTAGCCAGTGAGTGGAGACTTATTACAAATATTAGCTTTTTGCTTCTTCATCACCCATATCGTGGTGTCGTGGTCTTTCTGGACTACAGTGGGTTAAAGTCGGCCCTGCTGATGATTAGTCACGCAAAAAGGATTCTCTCCAGGACTCTCATTGATAACTAGATAATGAGCCCTCAGTGGAGATGAGTAAGACTGATAGTGTTGTGGCCTCTGGAGGCCAGTCTAATCCCTCAAGAGGTGAAGGAGAGCTCTCCACCTGCACTGTGTGGGTAATGGCATAAACCATCGAAACTGGCTGAAAATATGATCAAAATATGATGATTTACTTTCATGCACATTATTTATATACAGTAAGTCACTTAACTATGCTACTATGGTTCTCAATATTTCTACAAGCGCAACCCTCTTTGAGGATGAAAATATTCCCCCACTGGATTGATAGGAATGTCAGAAGTTTTTTTTGTTTCTGTGTGACTCCGTCCTCACCTTTCACTGATGTCCAGAATTCAGCCTCTGGCTTCACCACGAACATTTCTTTTAATCTGACTCCTCCAATTCAAGTGGCATTCTTGTCAACTTTGTCACTTCTAATAACCAGCCTACTGCATGTGAATTCCACTGAGATGAACCCTGACAACCTGCTAGCTGTCTTTTGACACATTGTTCTGGCTCTGAAAACCATCCAATAGTGGGAAAATATCAAAGTATTTATTGTCCGGATGAGTGAACTGCAGCTGATTTCTGATCTAGACAGGGTGCAGAGCGAGGATTTTTTAGCTTGAAGCCCTGCATTCAAATCCTTAAATTGGCTGAAAATGTCAGGGAGACTATTAGGGCAAGCCACTTTTTAACAGAAAAGTGTGCAGCTAGCAATACATTTCTCAAAGTAAAGAACCTCTGTTCCTCCTGGAGCTGCAAAAGAGGAGTTTGAACTCTGTAAAGCCGTTGGACTTTGCTTTGGGCAGATGGTGGTCATGGATCTCTGCCGTGTGAGGTCTGACTGATGCCATGCTCCTGGCACTTTTCATCACATTTCCTCTTTGGCTGCATTTCCTTTTTATTCTTTCTCTGCTGATCATTTTTAGGTTCACATTTTGGATTTCATGCTTCCACTGATTAGAAATCCCTCCTTTTCTCTGTAATCAGACTACCCTGGCAAAGCAAGGCGTGGGTGTGTCTTTATCAGGCGGCCTGTGTGTCGTTATGCAAGTATTTTATGCACTCAAAAATATGGCAACATATGCATTATTTTTTGTGCGGATTATTTCATATTAACTTAATTTATCACTTTTATTGTGACCTCCCTGGGACCTCTCACTGCTTCAGAAAATTCTGAATATTCATTTCAATTGCTAAAAATGATTGCCTTTAGTGTGCAACAAAGCAATGTACCATATCACTAACACCTTAAATGACTCAGAATTATATCATCTTACAATGTTGCCACCATCATAAAAGACTGCATTGAAAATACTGAAGATTCCAGTATGTCTGCCTCTATGTTTTATGATGGATTATATCCTCCTGGTTGTGGACGACAGCAGGTTTGCACAAATATGGTTAGATATGTTCCTCGACTCTTCACAGATGATTCTCTTCAGCTACTTTATGTTAGAGGGGTTTTATTGCTCTACTCTCCAGTTTAAAACACTCCAAAGGTGTTCCACTGGATTCTGTTTAGGAGACAGATTCAGCCAGGTCATAGTGTTCGTTTTCTTTCCTTTTAAAAAACTCACATAATTAGTTGCTGTGTGTTTGGGATCATTGTCATGCTGGAAACTTACTTTTCTGCCAAGCTTCTTGAGACTTGGAGCCTTGCTTGGTTATGCAAACTTGGATTCTTAGTGCCATTTATAAATGTCCTCTTCTCTACACTTTTTGCACTCACGCAGCCTCATATCAGCACTTCAAAGTTTCACTGTTGGTACTTTGCAGCCACTGTGGTAATCATGGTCAAGTCAGCGCCAAACATGATGGACTCCATCTGATCCAAGCACACTGATTTTAGTTGAATCTGACCAAAGAATCAGCTCCAAATATTCATTAGGCTTCTTTTCATGTTCTTTGGCAAAGGTTAACCTTGTAGTTTAGTGAGCAGTGCTGTTTTTTTTTCTTGGACATGGTAGAGACTGACTGAATGTCCTTCACACTGTCTGAGCTGTTCCTGGAACACATGTTTCACCAGATAATCCTGGTGCCAAGTTGGAAGCGTTACCATCTGTTTTTCAGTACAAGGTTGTATAAATTGTAGTAAAAGGCCACCACACCTTCTGTTATCGGGAATATCTCGTCCTCTTTCCCATCTTTATCAGGGCTCACAGTCTGGTTTCTTATTTGTTCAGGTCATTCCTGACCGGTAGAGTCAAGTTGAATTCAACACAATCCAGGCCAAAAGTGAGAAAACTATGATGTTCACCGCTTGTTTTTTAATGTTTATGCAATTGGCCTCAATTGGGAGTTACACGTATAATCACTTTAATTTTAGCTTCTTGTAAGTCACACTTCTTTCTCTTCAACGACAGATAAACTCTCTTGTGCATTTGTTGACAGTCCTCCTTCACTCTCATTTGCAGTTCAATCCTGCTGTAATAACAACTCCCAAAAAAGCATGAATATGTCTCTGGTAAATCATTTTCTGGCTGGATGGTCGTCTGTTCTACACAGAAAGCAAATTGAAAGTCTGCGACGTGAAGTTTTTCTATTATTCCTGCCTTCAGTCAGGATATTTGTGTGTGACTTTCTCCAGGCTGATATGTGAACAATTTATAACCCGAAAATGTAACTCACTACCGTCAATAAATCTATTTGTATTCCATCAGAGCTCCAGACAGTCAGGATAGTACTACAATGTGTAGCCTTTGACTCAGCATTAGGACAATATGTGACCTATAGGTGGAGGTGATCTTGTACCAACAAGTGGCAAACAGCACAACTGAATATGACTCTTTTGTGTGTTTACTGTCAAAATCAAGGCCAGGTCTTCACACGAGAAGCAGAGAGGACTCTAACTTTTTGTTTAAAAAAAAAAAAAAAAAAAAAAGAATCCCGGCTACAGTAAGAATTTGCATGTAATGTTAAAAAAAGTAAAATTATCTGACTGGAAACCATTAAAAATACACCTGAATTCTGCACCTGAGCCAATGTTTGTCATTTCAGAAGTTCATCTGCATGTCACAGGAATTCTATCAGATGCCAGTTTTACTGAAATTTTTAAGTTTCCACAAATTCAACTGTATTCAAACATCATTCTGAGCCGTGAAATTCAAACGTTCAAGCAACATAGCGGTAAGCAATACACATTTTTGAGGTGAGGAGGACTTTAAGTCATTGTCAAGCCTTTTGCATTCAAACAGAAACATACAACAGATTCGGTAGCATGATTTTTCGTCAGACTGCATCTTGTGAACATTCTGGGATGAGACAGAGAAACCACAGACAGTGGTTGCCTTTTAAAATCCAGAAATCCTGTTCATTTGTTGATACTATACTAGAGTCCCTTTTAGCTGCAGACAACAAATGTCCAGGATTATAAACAGTAATATGAGTTATCAGTCAGCATGACTAAATAAAAAGAACAGACTCCGGCCACAGAAAAATAACAGGATGTTTAAGAAATATAATTGAAATAACGGTAAATCAGACCTTAGTGCAGTAACCTTAGTTATTGCTATAAAGTGGGATGGAAAATTGAGTTTCTACCCCTGATGTTACCATGCTAAAGCTGTAGAGGACTGCACCTGTAGTGAGCATGAGTGTGCAAATATGTTCCAAACACAGCACTGTGTAAGCATCAGAGATGTAGTAATAAACACTGAGCCTGTGCTCTGGAGGAAGCAGCACTGCCTCCCAGAACAGACTATTTTCCTCTCTGACAGCTCCAGGGATGAGTGGCCGGTCAGGCAGTAAGGACCCATGCATCACACCTGTCAGCGGGGAGCTTAGAGACGTGGTCCACTCCCTGGTCCACTCCCTGGTCTACTCCACCGGCTGCCGATTTGAAGCAGAGGGATGTGGGTCAGCGCCACACACAGCTTCCACTGTGTACCACACCCAGCACACTGACCGACATTAGGATGAGCAGGGTCGGAGATAATGGAGATAGAATAACAGACATAACCTTGAAAATCATCATGTTCCTTGGAACTGCTTTCTGTGTAATTACTGGTCTGATCTCACTCAGACACGCTGTCATCCATTTTGGCTTTTGTTTTAACAGATGAATCCGTCTTTATGCCTGCCAAAATCTGTCTGGGCACACTTGTCTCTTCCTCTCTGTATCTCAGCTGATAATAGTTTGAGATGAAGAATGAATAAGTGCTCGGTCTCCTCCTTCACTGGTCAGAACTGTGACTCATAGGAAAGGTGGTAAGTTAGTCATCCAGGAGAAGAGAAGATTCCTTGTGCAGCAGTTTTCACAATCCGTCCTCATGCTGATGGCATTTCTGTTCATGTTTGTGAACAAACAGCCTGTCAGCCTTTATGGTCACACTGACAGATACACTGTGGTAGGAAATGAGTTTTGTTGTGCCTGGAAAGAAAAGCTGTGCTGATGCACAATCTGTATTTCAACACACGCACAATATATATACATAAACAACAGCACTGTAGTTTAAACAGCCATATACAAGCTATCAGGGCTCATTTGTGATGCTTTTCTACAGTTTACTTAATAAAGATTGATGCGTGAGTTGATATTTCTAATTTAGCTACAACTAACAAACTGATGAAGGAAACACTGAACGTTAAAATACGTATTATTAGATATTTGGGCAAAAGTTGAACTGACTGGTTTGTTTCACTATGATGCAAAGCCCTAATAAAACATCAGTGGTGGAGAAATGCTCCCTTGCCACCACAGCTTGCTACACTCAAAGGTACAATATCTGTCAATTAGACTTTAACCATCGTGTCGTACTGCGGGTCAAAATTGACCCGTTTTAAAGTTTGAAAATGTGGAAAAAAAAATATATTTTCACAGTGAAACTTCTGATGTCCACTTTTTCAACATTTTGAGAAATCTTTGAACATTTTTTTGGTGGAAAAAAAGAAGTGTTAAAATTTTTTTCTTTAAGAACATTCAAAAAAAAAAATCAACCAAAATATGGTGAATTTCGCTGGATTTTGGTTGATTTTTTTTCTGAATGTTCTTAAAGAAAATATTAGAAGTTTTACTGATATATATGTAATCACTTTAGACACTTAAGATTTTTTTGGAAGATTTTTACTCATTTTTTGATAATATTTACAAGAATTTTCTTGCCAAATTTAGGGGATTTTTTCAAAATAATACTTTTAAGGGAAACTTTTAAGGAATTATTGGAAATTTCTTCTTGAAGGTTTTGCAAATTTTCAGAAATTTGGGGAATTTTTTTTGCTGACTTTGTGGATTTTTTCAGACAAGGAAACAATATTTTTTGGTGCCCGTAAATGAGGACAGCAGGAGGGTTAAGCTAAATAGATTTTTTTAAGGCCAGAAGCATGATATAATTATTTGGAACAAAGTATTTATCTCTGTTAGTGTCAGAGTTATTACAGGTGAGAAACGAGTATCATTTGATGGCAGATTTAATCAGGTCAGAATGTTCTTTACTGGAGCTGCTCCTGCTGTGATGTGATTCTTTACGTTTGTACGTAGACAGTTCATGTAGGTCAGACAAAATGTCAGTTGAATTATCAATAAAATGCACGACACGCTTCTGTTTTGCAAATCTTCCTTGTATCGGCGCCACAGTGAATCTGTGCCACTCGTTTAACATTCAGTATCTTGATGTTAGAGAGAGAAAGTCTTTACAGTGTGTGTGTAATTGTCAGTGCTGATTTCCCTCGTGTAGAGGACAGATTGGGCTCTGAGGCCCAGGGGATTGTGGGTGATCGAGCTGTTAGTTCCACTGTGGTTAGGAAGCCCGTCAGTCAAGTGTTTAAATAAAACCAGTGCTACCACTGCTCTTCCTGTTATATCACTAATGTTCCCAAACCCCCACTGCACCAGGACTACCACTTGATTACTACTTTTACAGCAAATAGTACTTCCTTTAAGATCTTACTGTAGCTTATTTCATTGCGGCTCCAACTAACAATTATTTTCATAGTTGATTAGTCCGTCAGTTATTTTCTCATTTAATCAATATGTTGTTTGGTCAATAAAATATCAGCCCAGTGCTTCCTAAAGCCAAAGATGACATCCTCAAATGTTTTCAACCCAAAGATAGTCAGTTTACTGTCATAGAAGAGTATAAAGGCCAGAAAATGATTAAATTTAAAAAGCTGGAATCACATCATTTGAATTAAACAATATACATGTAAGCCCATTAATAGAATATCAAAAAAAGTTAGCAATATTGTAATTGTTAATTAATCATTGCGGCTGTAATTCTTATTCCTATTTATCAGTCTTAACAGTTTTAGAAACACCAGAGTAGATGACATCCACCCTGGTTAAATAATGGAGCATTTGTGATGCATATTCTGTGGTGTTTGTTTCTAATAAGGTTTATTAATGTGTTGATAAAGTATGATCTGTAAAATTCTTTCTGATTGTGCTTTTCATTTACACTATATGCTTCTTTTCACACTTCAAACTGCTGTTGGTAGTTGTAACAACAAATTGAACTTTGCAAATACCCTCTCAGATTGGGTTGAATGTACTAAAATAATCCAAACACGGCGTATAACCGTCAAAAGCACTCTGCAGCCAAATTGTCTCTTCATTTTTTTCATATTCATCTTATATTTTGGATGCATTTTTTAAGTGTAGATATCGTTAGTCTCAGTTTTTTCTAGGTTTTCACCTATATAGACAAAAGAACTGCAAATTATATCAACTGACGGGGATTCAACTTAACTTTCTAAACAAAAAAAACAACTAATTTTGTAGTAATCCAATCAGGTGATCACGTTTAATTCCATGCATTATTGTCGGAATAACAGATGCTGCACTATTACACTACTTCTGGAGGATTCTGCAGTTCATGATATCTAGTGTCACTGTTCAGTGCTAATGAAACAGGACGTTCTTTATGGAGCTAAAACAGAATTACCATGTGCAGCTTTGAATTAACATTTGCCTCTTTTTTAGCTTTACCCACAACCGTCCTTTGACCTTGACCCTAACCATGACCGGAGCCGTCACGTACATCACCATTAAAAAAAAAAGAAAAGAGTTGTACATTATTAGTGTGATTGTCTGGAGTTAGGGTTTGTTTTATTAGCATTGGTATGTTATTAATATTAGATGGGGTGGATGGATAGGTCAACAAAACATCTGATTTTGAACACAATGTTCCCTTCCTGTTTCAAACTGAAAGCCTTTCTTTCTTTTAAATTTAATCTTAAATACATGTTTATTGCTGTGAAAATGACAACAAAGCCTCTCAATTTTAACTCAAGTCAGAATAGGGACAAGTATACTAAATGATCTTTGACGTTAAAGAACTTGTTGTATGTTCTGTTTTTTTTTCATCCAACTTTTTGCACAATAGAGGAATATGGTGAAAGTTTACAATTTGACACTCAAACAAAATTGGATGTTAATGACATAATAAGATCATCTAAATCTAATTTGTAGTCTCAACTGTTTTGCTGTGAATTGTATTGCAGCTTGCAGGCATTGCGGACACAATTAATCATGACTGTATTGTAATTTTCCGATCTCTGAATATAAGCCGAGAAATCATTTTGAAGGTAGTGTATCATGAACACTAGGGTGCATTTTAATCGACTTCCGTTTCTCTGCCCTGTTGTGTGGTGCTTGAGGAGACTTGCTAGCTTAATTTAATTTCAGAACGACAAAGACTTCCATCAAGCACGCATACACATAAACAGAGCTGGTGAGATAGCAGAGGCTAGTGTCAGTCAGGCTCCTGCTCTCCATCAACGCTTCTCATTTTTGCATATGTGAAAAAGCAGCAAAGGTTAACGAGCTCTAAACGTGGCAGAGAATGATAAAGGCTGGAAGCATAAAAATGAGAAAAAGGCAAGAAAATGGGATTGAAGATGACATCACTGGTTAAAATTATCATCTGTGCTATTTGTTTTACTTGTCCACAGTATTTCCAGCTGTTCCCAAATGTAAAAAAAAGAATGCACTTGCTTTTTAACATCCTGGAATAACCCTGTTAGACCTTGAATGCAGTTTCTTGTATTTAATTGACGCTGTCCCTTAGGAGTCACCCTAGCAGAAGTTCTTTAAGTTCATTTTCCACTGCTGTTGGTTAAGTATTGTTCTCTCTTCTGTATCTTTATGGTTGCATCCTAGAATATCAGAATTATTTTTGAACCAGTGCCTTCACTGTGACTAAAATGTGTTTTTTTTTTTTTTTGGTTACTAGTTAACGCTGTAAATTTATGAAAGGAACAAGAAACCAAAATTAAATTTAAAATTTCTGTCTGTACCCAACATTGTACCCAACAGACACTATTTACAAGCAAACAAAATGTTAAAGAACTGTCATGAGTCTGATTATTTGGTTAAACAAGTTTCTACAACTGACATGCAAAACTGGGTTAACGTGCATTAACCATCTGAGCCCAGTTATTCAGAAGTAGTCTGATCAGATTTTAGGAGATAATTCGATCAAACCTTGACAATTGGTTGCTAAAGGAATATGTAATCCAATCTTGGTTTCTAAGAAAATGAAAATGAAAGGGGATATTTGTTCTTTGTGTCTCTTCAAATATAAAAACAAAACAAAGCAATGAAAGTAGCCTCATGCTTTCTGTTCCAGCTGGACTTTGTTACATAGCCAGTGACCTGCATTTTGACATGCAGTCCCATGAAGATCGCTGGTAATCTGAATTTTATAATCTTCAAAAGTCTCTGTCTAGATTAGGATGATCCAGTCCAATGTTGCTTTAAAAAGGCGGTTCCAAAGTAAAATGGATTACCTGATTCTTGATCAGAAAACATGGGATTTCCAAATCATTCTGACACATATTTAACTTTTTGAGCAACTGGGTCCAGATCACTTTAAGAACTGGAATGTGATCCATGCATTGCAAGTTATGTGTGAGTGTATCACAAAAAAGCTCATAAATTAAATAATGTCGTTCTAAAACATTCCTAGAACCTCAAAATGTATGATTTATTTACCTTGTCTCCTGGAAATTACATTTGTATGCAACTAAATAGTTTTACATTTAGGTCCAGTATAATTTCTGGCAGAATTACATTCATATGTAATGTATTTTTTTGAATGAATGAAGCACTACATTTATGAACTGCATTGGAATTAAGACTAGGGTGTGCATGGTACAGACGGCAGAAGCAATTTGTTTAAAGCTTGACTCAGAGATTCTAATCTGATTCACTTTCCTGAAGCTCAGCAAACATCTCCATGCACAACACTGACTGTAAATGGAAAATAAAGCAAAAGGGACAATAAAGCTGGCACGTGGTAACTACAAATGGATGATAAAACCAACATAACATGTCTTAGTAAGATATTGGGCAACGATGTGCCACTGGAACAGCTTCAGAGCTACCTGGCGTTGATTCTCCAAGTCGTCCTTTTCATGCTGTCCAAACTATTCAGTGAGCCCTCGTACCCTATGGATGAAGGCACTGTCATTCTGGAAGAGGCAATTCCAATCAGTAAAGGAATGTTTCATCTTAGGATAAAGGTGATGATGCAGAACAACTTTGTATTGATCTGTAGTGACCCAAACAATGCCAGCGAAAGTCCTCTTCCAGTAGAACAGAGCAACCAGATCCCCTATCTGGAGTCAAGCATTCAGTGTTTCCCTTTCATCTGCCATTTATCTGTATCTAAATGTACTATCTTCCTAAGTTTAGTTAAAGGTTATGGTTTTGTTTAAATGTTAACCTTCACGTTACAGCTTTATTTACTACAAGTGGATCTTATACTGCAAGATCAGAGATATTTTGGCAAAAAAAATCACATTGTCCCATTGCAGATATGGTCACTATTAGTGTATTTATGATTTGTCAGTATGTTTATGAATGCATTTTCCTCACTCACATCCAGTCACATTTTTCTTTCTAAATGTATTCCTTGTAGTAATTTAGCTCAATAGAAATGCCATTTCCAAGAGAAGGGTTAGATTTTTCAGTTTGACATCAATTATGGCAACGCTACCTAAACTATGTCTAAATCAATGTGTTGATTAATCAATAATGATCACCCATAGTGTAAAAGAGATGCTTGTATTGATGATTCTACTGAAACTCCAGTCTGCACCACCTTTCTTTTGATTGTGACCTTTTGGTAGAGACGTGTGTCTCGTCAAAGCAGGAACAGCACACATGTTAACAATAATGGTAGCTGTGATATTCCAGTATGTCAGTGAGTGAGCTCCAACAATAGCAGAATCAGTGTTCGTTTCTGTCGAGCTTTTCAAGTCTGCAACGGCTCTGCAACTGGACAAGAGATAAGCAGAGATGAGTGAATTCTGGACACGTGATGCACAGTACACTCATTTAAAAGAGAGGGTCAGGGTGACACGGTGTGGGGAAGATGGAGAGGAAAGGTGAGGTAATAAACAGAGAAATCTCAGCTGCTGCATTCCTGGCAGCAGCCGTGTGTGATTCAGGCGTTGAGAGATATGTGAGAAGGTGAAATTCAGTTTTATCAAATCATCCCAGAGCTTGTGAGGGAGATAATGATTTAGTCTGAGCCCAACATCTGAAAAAGTATCAAAACTGAGACAGGCACAAATGCCTCTGCATCGCACTGCACAATTGTTTGGTTTGTTCTTTTTTCTTTTTTTTTTTTTTAGCTGGAAATGGTTCTCCTTGTCATTAGAATCCATAAAACAGTTCTTGGGTTCCTTCATTGGCAGGCCAAACAACGTTACCTGTTTAATCCTCTGGTGCTGCTGCTGGGACTCGCTTGTCTTCCCTGCATCTGTCTTTGTTGTCACTTCTAAAAACAAACCAGATTTACTGTATTCTCCTCGTTGAACCAGTCGGACTTGGGAGGGATTTGCTTCAAATCGCGGGGGATTTTGTGACACTGCTGCAGTGTTTAGTGTTTGACTCAGCTGTGGTTTCTGTCTACAGTCAGACAGACTGGCTCAGTTCACCCAAACTACCCAGGGATTCCTGGATCAAAGCTGTGCATCATTCCTTTCATATCCCAACATGGTGTAATGCCTTTTATTGTGGCTTTTGAGGGCGTGAACACATTGATAAAGTGGAATCTTGCATTGTCAAGCATTAGTTTTTGCCGTGTTGCCTTTATTTGATTTGAAATGTGGTGAAAGAGAGCAGGGGGATGACATGAGGCAAAGGTCCGACCACCAGGGAATCCAACTCAGCTGCTGGGGGCATTTTTGTCTGTTTTGTATGCACCATGTGCCCTGTTGCTCTGTTGTTATTATTTTTGACTCAAATTTTTCTGTTTGGTTTGTTGGGATTCACACTGTAAGATTACATTTGTGTATTAAACTGATATTTAAGCAGATAAAGACAGATCCGTATCTGATCTGTTTAACTGCATTCAGCTGTTCTCTACTGTTGCTCCAAGTTTAGAGCACAGAGGAAAAAGCAGAGTACAACAGTCTGTCCAGACTGTGATCTGCCCTGAGTTCATTGTGTTATTCTCAGCTTTCCAAACATGAGACACTGCTGCCTTTTGGCATCATTTCCAGTACTATGTGTAGTGATGTTCCATTGTTTCATTCATACCAACCTGCACCGCATTGTTTCATGCTTGGAGTGTTACTGGGAGCCTAATTGTGGTCGTTCTGTCCAGGCCAAAACAGTAACGTCACCAGAGCTGGTTGCTTTCATGTGTTTATGCAACTTCTCGGACGAGCAGAATATTTTCCGATGTGTTTACAGAACCAACCCGAGGAGCTCCAGTACTGCCCTTTAACTTTTGCACCAGCAGGACTAATTGGCCAACAGATATTTGTAGAGAAGAGTGAGAAAGGAGGATTAGATCAGTGGAAGTGAGAGCAGGGTGACGATGACACAGCTATCGTCATTTCCAGCGTCCCCTCTCAGGGGTCTTGCCTACAGCGAATCAGAGTTTGGACGCGCCAAAAGATGGGAAATGGATGTGACAACACTTTCCAGCTGAGCCGAGCGTTTTGTATTACACAGCGAGGCGACCAAAGTTATCCTCTTCTGATGATTCTCTCGCTGGAGCTGCATTATGCTGGAAGTGACTCTTTAAAAGCCATTGCCCAGTTTCTGGTGTTCTTTTGAAAGCTGCTTGTAAAAAGATTCTGTTTTGTTTTGCCATCGTGTTGATGTTGAATGTTAGTGGTAAGAAAACATCAGTTTTTGTCCGACTGTAAGTGTTCATGTATCTCTGTGCCTGTGGTAGCCGTTGGCATTGTGGTTTCTTGGACTCGAAAATAAACTAAATTAGATTTTCTTGGTTTCTTGACACTCGAAGCAAATAGGGAAGTAATTCTGCTTTAGTTATGGATTAATGTATTGATTAACTGTCATCAGAATAGATTTGTTCGCCTGTAAATCATCAAAAAACTGTTTTGCAGACCTCTCAACTTCTCTCAATAGGATTGTCTGAATTCTTTGATTATTCCAGAAATAGATCTGCTTGTTTACTTGGCTGATTTTGTTTGTTCTCATTGGTATTATTATTTCAGGGTGATCATTCTGGATTGCATCTCATCGTTTGTTTATTTTGTTCATTGTGTTGTAACTTCAGATTTTAATTTTTTTAGTGGCATGATGAAAATGTTCCATGTTTAGCTCCCTGAATAACTGTGACCATTAGAGATGTTTGGATTGACATGAGTGATTCACTTTTTCCTGTAGAACAGGAGTTGCATGACTGTAGCTTTATGCTATTCTCAGTCATCATCTGGCCTGCAGCGTTTTTAAAATAAGCCCTTCTGACTGATTAGTCTTCTGTCTTTGCCACACAAAATGGATGACTTTCAGTATTAACGGTAACAGTTAAACTGTTGTGATTAACATAACCCTATTAATCCACTGATGAGGGATTATGTACAGTGAAGGATTATTTTAAATTGCGCTGACTAATATAATTGTCTTTACGTCGTCCCTCCCTCTAACTCTGACCACTGTGCTTCTGTCTTCTCTCTGCAGCTTCAGGCCTGTAGGGCTCAGCTCAGCCGCCCCCCGCCCCCTTTAACATCCCACTGTGTTGCACCATGACCATGTCCTTTGCCCACCGCGCCCAGCCCATGGAGAGTGCACGCCCACCCAGATAGGATGCCTGCCTCGCTCGACGCCCTGCTTCCCCTCCTGCCCGTCACCACCTCCTCCTTCTCCTCGCGTGTACCTGCTTTTGCCAACAGTTCCTTGCGGCCCCCCAGGCTCCGCCCTGCCCCGCTGCAACATGGTGGATGAGGTAACCACCATGAAGGATGACGTCATCAACGCCAACACGCTTGCTTGGCTGGTCTGCTCAGGCGTGTCCATCCTGGCCAACACTTGGAGCATCCTCAGCGTCAGCGCCAAGCAGAAGAAGTGGAAGCCGCTGGAGTTCCTCATCTGCACCCTGGCGGGAACACACATCCTCAACATGGCCATCCCCATCACCATGTACTGCGTCATAACTCTGCGGCGTCAGCACTCCAACTACGAGTGGAATGAGGGTCTGTGCAAGGTGTTCGTCTCCACCTTCTACACCCTCACACTGGTCACCTGCTTCTCCGTCACTTCGCTCTCCTATCACCGCATGTGGATGGTTCGCTGGCCGGTAAACTACAGGTAAGTCTTATTATGCTCTTAATTTTGGTAGTCCTATTGGCACGGGATCACCTCATTCCAAATTCAGAACGTACATCTTACAGTGTTCAGACAGGTAAAACGCCACAGACAATTTAGCTTTTATTTACTGTGGTTTTCGCACGTCTGTTTCTGAGGTTTCAGCATTCAAACCCACATTTAGAACATTCCAACTCCTCATGTTGAGCAATTGTTATTGGTATTAAGTGCTTTATGTGAAGACATGGTTCTGATTGGCTGTTGACTGTGTTTAGTAGATTATCTTCAGATACCACGAGAGAGAAGTCACGAAGTATGTTTAGTTTTGTAATTTAAGGGTAACCAACCATTTAACCCTCCTGTTGTCTTCATTTACGAGCACCAAAAAATATTGTTTCCTGTCTGAAAAAAAATCCAAAAATTCAGCAAAAAAATCCCCCAAATTTCTGAAAATTTGCAAAACCTTCAGGAAGAAAATTGTAATAATTCCTTAAAAATTTCCTTTAAAAGTTTTTTTTTTTTTTTTTTTAAATCCCCCAAATTTGGCAGGAAAATTCTTGTAAATATTTTCAAAAAATGAGTAAAAATCTTCCAAAAAAAAATCCTAAAAATATCTAAAGTGATTCTATATATATCAGTAAAACTTCTAATATTTTCTTTAAGAACATTCACATAAAAATCAACCAAAATCAAAAGAAATTTTCTGGATTTTGGTTAATTTTTTGTGAATGTTCTTAAAAAACATTTTTAACATTTCTTTTTTCCACCAAAAAATGTTCAGAGATTTCCCAAAAATGTTGAAAATGTAGACATCAGAAGTTTCACTGTGAAAATACATCTTTTTTCCACATTTTCAAACTTTAAAACGGGTCAATGTTGACCTGCAGGACGACACGAGAGTTAAGCTGCATCTACACATTCTGTCTCTCACAGATCATAATCTGCAAGTTTTACAAAAGTTAGGAAGCAACTATCTGTTTTACTAAAGATTCATGTTGTATATTTCTGCTGTTGTAGATTCTTCTGTTTTTGTTTTTTTACATTCAACCATCTGCTAAAAAAAACATACATTTTGCGAAAAGTAATTTTAAAATGCTAACCCTTTGCAAAGCTTCCCATAAACCATTCTGGTATTTAAGTTGCACATTTTGGACTTCTTGCTGTATTTCTGTACCGATTCCTCAGATTGAGAAGGGGACATGGTAAAACTTGTGTCACTTGTCAGCCAGTTTATTTCAGTGTTTGAGTGGGAAGCTGTGTATCGGGTGAAATCTCTCTCCTGCCAACATAACTCCTTGCAGCAGTTATTTGAGGAAACACTATGTTAAACCCTGTAGACTGAGCATCCGCCAGCCCCAGCTTCTACTTTCACTTGGCTCCTCACGACATGTGATATTAAGAAGTAGCGCCGAATAATTAAAAAAAGAGCAGGTTCACCTCATGTTAACTGCAATAACACCATTTTGGTCTTGTTAGACTCTCAAGACATCTGCTGTTTGCACGTTTCTAATGAGAGAAGATATTGATGCTATAGATGTATTACAAAATGCACCAGTGCTGCTTTAACCCTCCTGTTGTCCTCATTTACCATTTACCGTACCAAAAAAATATTGTTCCCTCGTCTGAAAAAATTCCTTAAAAGTTTCCCCTTAAAAGTTTTATTTAGAAAAAAAATCCCCAAATTTGGCAATAAATAAATATTTTAAAAAAATATATATAAATTGTAAATATTTTCAAAAACGAATAAAAATTTCCCCTAAAAAATCCTAAAAATATTTAAAGTGATTCCATGTATATCAGTAAAACTTCTAATATTTTCTTTAAGAACATTCACATAAAAATCAACCAAAATCCAGTGAATTTCGCTGGATTTTGGTTGATTTTTTTTCTGAATGTTCTTAAAGAAACATTTTTTTGAACATTTCTTTTTTCCACCAAAAAATGTTCAAAAATTTCCCAAAAAATGTTGAAAATGTGGAAGTTTTCACTGTGAAAATATGTATTTCTTTTCACATTTCAATCTTTAAAATGGGTCAATTTGACCTGCAGGATGACAGGAGGGTTACTATAGCATGCACTGATGATTTTTAACAAGCAGCCAATATTTTTTCTAATATATTCCTGATGTTATGATAATGATAGTTGCAAAGACGAATATATTGACTACATACAATCTTTAATATGAAGGCCAGGATCATGTCATATTGAAACACACCTCAGAGGTCTTGGCTTTGGTGCATTTCAGCTGTTATTTATGGCTATGCAGATCGCCATTTTCTGGCCATCAGGCGAAGAACAATCATTCGCAGTTGAATGCATTTCTAGAGCAATACTGAACACATATGAAATCATCACTCATGTCTGCAGAACACATACAAGCTAGCATGTGGGTTGTGTTGGACAAACCGGAGTCGTGGTGCATGTGGTGAAGTCGCTGTTCTGCTGCTTCACGCTTCTTCTGCTGCAGAAAAACAAAGAGCGATTGCTCTTCTCGTCGCGTCAGGCCTGCAGATGCTCAGCCTCCAGTCAGCTTGGCCAATTTCGCAGATAAGCAGACGTTCAAATAAGATATGCAAACTTCCCTTGAAATCTATGCTCGATCTTGCTATCTATATTGCTCGCGCATCTGCCATTATTGGCTGATGCCCACACAGTGATATCAGGCTTTACACAAATGCTTTTATCTCCCTTGTCTGTTCCCTCACTCATCCGACTACGTTCTCTCTCATCGACTGTCTGGAAACATTCTCCTCATCGCCTCGTCTTCTTGTTTTCAAGTCACTTTTAGCAGCAATATGGCGGAGTGATAGCCCAGGTGATGCACCGTGTAATTGGTGTTCATCTTCCATTTAAATCGCTCCACATGTGCCCTGCTGAGCCAGCTTGGCTGCCTTGTCTCTGACATTAACATACACTGAAGGCCTGAATTCTGAATTCCAACCTTGTACTTGGGCAGCTGTTCTAATCACCCTGCGCTCGCTATCTCTTAGGAGTTTTTCCTCTCGCAATTCTCTCTCCCTGGTAATAGATTCATGCAGCTTGGTGACGTAACCTCTCCATGCACCCCAGGCACATTCAGGAAAGGCTAGCATTATTACTCATTGTGACAACAAGACCTACTTGTCTTTGCACAGAGCCATAGTGCAAAGATAGAGGCTACCGCTGTCCCCTGTGTACTACTCATATTGTATCATTGCGTGTAAGCTAATGCTTTACTCGGTACAAATATTTTCTAAAATAATTTTGGCTCGTTTTGTATGTGAAAGCATATATTCTTTTTCTAGCCTTTGCCTCCCCCAGAGGATTTTCATGAGAGGAAGGAGAGGATAGGCGACATGTGCTCTGGTTCTCTTGGGGGAAGCAGATTGGGTTTGCTGCCAAAACTGCTCTAGGACAACTGACACTTAACAGAGAATTAACAGAGCATTCTTTTGCAACACAAAAGAAGCAGGAAAGACGTATTAACTGCAGCATTCTGTGTGATTGTCCCTGTTTTATCCATGTTTAATGGATGGAGGCCAATTTATAAATGCTGGGCTGAATAGTCTGTGTGCACGTATTCTAGAAGCTGAAAAGGATTGTTCTTTATGTGTGATTCACAGCTGATATTTTGAACAGCTCAGCACTGCTTCACATCCAAATGTTCAGGCAGCCCTTCGTCAAGTTTTGCAAATGAAAAACACCAGTCGCTACTTGCCATATTTTTAGACGTACGTGTGCTGTTGCTGCAAACCTTGAAAAGTGCCACATCGCCAGAGGACACATTCAGCAAATTGCTCAACTGTACAATTACTTGGAGATGAGAGGAAATAGAAATCCCTTTGTGCTGAAATAGACCTAGATGACAAATAGACCGAGGGACGTGAAAAGCAATCTTTCGCCATCAGCAAAGAGTCGATTTCCCCCCACATTCATCTCCAGTTTAGGAAAGTGAGGACCATGTGGGCTCATGCATTTTTTCAGTTTGTATGTCCCAGGTATAGCTTTGCCATTTTAGGGAATGTGCAGTATTTTTCCATCGCTTATCTTCTAGTTTTACAATTTTTCTGTGTCCTTTCACATTTCTTCACCATCAATCAAAGTAAAACTACACTCTAAGACCTTCTTACCTTACTTATTGTATGGATCACACCTTGAAAGCACAAACTATGAGTATTAGTGGTCACTTTTTTCAAATATAGGACCCACACAGCAGCGAAATCTATTCTGTAAATCTGTTTTACTTGAGGGTCCGACAGCAGCTCAACTGACTGTATGCAACAATCTGTGCCTCTGCTTCCAGGCTGAGTAACACCAAGAAGCAGGCGGTGCACACAGTGATGGGGATCTGGATGGTCTCCTTCATCCTGTCCACGCTCCCAGCAGTGGGATGGCACGACACCATCGACCGCTTCTACACCTCCGACTGTCGGTTCATCGTGACGGAGATCGGCCTGGGCTTCGGCGTCTGCTTCCTGCTGCTGATCGGCGGCAGCGTGGCCATGGGTGTGATCTGCATCGGCATTGCGCTGTTCCAGACCTTCTCCATTCAGACGGGCCACAACGCTGACAAGAACAAGTTCAACGTCCCCACCATAGTGGTGGAGGACGCTCAAGGGAAGCGCAGATCATCCATCGACGGTTCGGAGCCTCTCAAGACGTCGCTGCAGATCACCTACCTGATCAGCGGCATCGTCTTCATCTACGACTTCCTGACTGGCTTCCCCATACTTGTGAGTTCACTGCCAAAACAGGCTTGTAGTTAAACATCAACCGATATGGGTTTTTCCGGCCTGATACCAATGCTGATTATTGGTAATGAAGACAGGCCGATAACCAACATTAGATGCATTTTTTTAACAAGTGACAGCAGTTAACTTGTCATTCATAGCTAGGCTTCTTCATTGTAAAGGGTGACTATAATTGAGTATGTAAAATAGAAACAGGAGTGATTAAATTCGGACGCTCTTTACTGAGATTGATCAGTTTGTCTCCTGCAGTTAACTCTGATGTTCTGATGTATTTTCTTAATCTTTCTCTGTTCTATCACTTCTATTGCCCACTAAGGTCCTGATTTAGAGCATTATCAATTATTGTTTTCTAGACTCTGTTTCAGGTTAATTTGTTGCTGCCTTCTAACTTAGCTGCTAGCTGTTAGTATGGACTTAGCCACTGTGAGAGTCGCTAATTTCCTGGTTTGTGGTTCGGTGTTTGCAATCTCTGCTTGAGAGACATTTCTGAGACCAGTGAGTGAGTGAAAACAGACGGAGAGAGGAGGCTGCAGACCTGAAGTAGCGCATTCAATTCATCAATACTCGTTAAATAAAAATACAGATATCGATAATCGGAAAAATGCATAATATCAGTCACAATAAAGAGCCAGGCTGATAATTGGTCTCTCCCTACTTGTAGTAATATCAAATAGTCCACAGGTCTGACTGAAAATCAAAAGAGTTACCATGAACTTGATAATACTGGCTAACAAGTCAAACTCTAGATGTGGCTGTTTTTTTTCTGGATCAGTTGTGTCTGAGTTGGTAGGGTTTCATGCATATTTCGGCCTAATTGACCCTAATTTAATTCAATTTTGTACTCATATGCATGAAATGATTATAATTCAAGTCAGTTTTAAGATTAAATAAGTTCTACTCTGAGAAAACAGCACATTAACGTACAGTAAGTTCAGGCTGATGGAAGCCATTTCTGTGACCTCTTGACCACTCAAACTGTTGGCTGAAGGTGAGGAAACTGAATCGGGTCAAAACTGAAGACAGAGAGACAGTGGACTGGTTTGATCAGGGTTGAATTGTAAGATTCAGGTGAAAAGAACCATATGTACCGTGGGGTTTTGTGATCTAAATGAACTTTCTGTTCATCGGAGGCTGCAAGTAGGTCAGGCTAAATGGGTTGTCTTCATATATGCAGTCTATAGTGGGTGACAGTGGAAGAATGAGATGCTGGGGAAATGGAAGGATAATAATAAAAAGAATGATATGCTGGCTCACAAAATTAGAAAATCAGGTAATCAGTGGAATCGTGTTCCCTCTGCTGCAGGCTTTAAGAACAGAGTGTAGCTTCCTTCCACCACCTTTGGGGAAACTGATCCTTGAAATGTTTTATCAGTGAGTGAAGCTCTGTTTCACTGTGTCGCCATTTGGTTTGCAAATTCCACCCTCAGGTTCTCATTTATTTTTTAACAAGCGAGTTCCCTGGTTTTCTATGAAGACTTGAGAGCCTACAGAAAGCTCAAGGCTGACTGTTTGTGATGCAGCCAAACCAGCCAGTGTGTGCTCTTAAAGGCAAGTCACCTCGGTGGAGCTTTATTCTGAAGGTAAACGAGCTTGAACAGTTTTTATTTTTCTCATACCAAGTACGTTCTACTCATATTTGGGCTGGCTGGACTGCAACTGAGGTGGATGTTTTGTTCAACGAGAGTTGACTTGTATATGGTATTGCACTGTTACTGGAGGCAGGAGAACATTATGTGAATCAAAATGTCTCAGCATCGTTTCATATGTAATACGTTGCCTTGGTTGTTATCATTCGTACAAGCCTGCTGTTAAACTTTTTCCTACATTAATCAAACGTTTTTTAATTAATGTTGTACACCTGAGGCAAGCTGAACAGTAACTCATCCAAGAAGCGCTGCTATTTGCGGGAGTCTTTAGAGCAAGATAACAGGTTCTTCAGTGCATGTTCATTGGAGAAATGTGCTTTAATGTTGTTATTTGAAGGGTTGATAGTTGTTTCTGACATTGTGGAAGACTTGTGAGGAGGAAATCAGAGGTGTGTGATATTTTTAAATAGCTTCTACTCCCTTAGTCCCAATAATATCCAGTAAGCAATAGAAGTCTAGAATAATCTTTCTGCTGATTCTTATGTGTGAATTCTGCTTGAGAAAATACTTCTATGAGAATGTTAGGGGTTTTTTTTTTCCAAGCTTTTAAAGTGATCTTCAATTAGGCCTTGAAGCCATGCAACCGTTTTTTCTGTGGGATTATCCAAATCTGCAGCTATTTGTGAGTCTCTGCCCACCATTAGCTGAGCTATAACAAACTTTCCCTTTCCCACTGAAACAAAACAAGGGCGCCTCATTTAATCACTGATGATTTAATTGCTGTTTTTTATTACTCTGCGTTGATACCAATGGCACCATCCTCAAATGAGTCCACTTTTGGAGTGTGTGCTGCATGTCTCACCTCTTCCATCCCCTCGTCCGTTGTTCTCTGGCTACTTCTACACAGTTCACTTCTCCCAGAAAGGCAAAAAAACAACTTTTCTACTAAAAATGAATGTGAAAAAAGCTCCATTGTTAAATCCCTACTATGAGCTCACAGGTCTTTAGGCACAAACACCTGCTGTTTGTTGTTCAGAAAGGACACTGGGAATTGTTTTTATGAATTAGTGCTTTTCAGAGTAAGCTAAAACATGCATATGAGAAATGATATTTCCTTGCAGCTACCCTTGTAAATCCTCTCTTGTATGGTTTAGCAGAATCAAGCCTCTGTGCTGAGATGTTTTGGTTCAGGATGAAAGCTAAAACTCCCTTCTTGTTGCTGGAAGTTGATGAGAGAGTTTATTTGAAGCGACAGCGGTAGACGTTTTTACAGCATCCCATTCTGTTTCTTTATGTGAGCGCAAAGCAGAGAGGGAAGTATAGTTCTGCCAAAAGATAATATTTCAAGTGCAGCGACAGAAACCACCAAAGCTCTGTTTATGAGCAGATGTAATGAGCTATTTAAATGCATGGAAAACTGTGGCACATACAAACGTACATATTTGTTTTGAACTGTAGGGAACAGATGATTAGAACAGAATAGAATCCCCACTGTTAAGACATTATGAAAGTAATAAAAAAGCTAAATGTTAGGATGAAAAGATTTTTATATCTTTCCATATGAAATGTTTGCTATATGAACATGTGCACACAAGTTGTCCAGAGACATATTAGAGATATATTACTTCTCAAAGTATATGTTTATGCTCCTATCATTTTTATTTGAATGTTCTGGGAAACCAGCTTTAAAATAAATGTGTGTAGTATATTTGATTTAAAGAGGATGGAAGTACTTGGAACCTAAAATTCATAGTCTGTTCATAATAACATCTTTACCTCTCACATTAATAAGAACTCCTTTACTCATAAGCTTTTTAAAGAACAAAATAAGCACCTGACAGTGGAAAATACAGCAGGCACAGCAGTATTTTAACCCATCCAATCATAACATGTTGCACTCTGTGATTATGAGGTAAAGTGCAGAAAGAAAACCTGTGTTTAACTCCTAGTCGTCTCCTCTGCCTGTGGCCAGTTTCTAGATTGGGTCAGTGTCGTACGGGAACGAGGTCAAAACCAGGTCGAGTCTTCACAGTTTCATCAAGTCTCTCAGTAAAGTTGCTGCATTGTCGGTACTCGAGTTCAAGGTACGACCAGAGGAGGTTACACTGGAGATAATGACTGTGAGTTAATCAATGTGATCGGTGCCTCGGCCCAATGCATTAGAGATGATGATTAGACACCGAACCTGTCAGTTTTAATGATTGGATAATGTGCTCTGCTGTGGCCACCGAGGTAGGTGACCAACATTAGCTCTAACGCATGTTGACGAAAGGGGTTGAGCCCAAAACAAGGTCACCTTTCCACGAGTTAAAGGATTTACTGGATGCTTTTGTTACACAGTTGATATTATTTATTCATACTTTGGTTATAGCTTCTTTGTTTGGCAGAACAAATACTGAAATGCTGAAATTATTAATCAGCTAGAAGAGTGTTTTGAAAGGCAAATCGTACTAGCATTTTAAACGAAGCTGGTCTGAATCCACACCAGAATGTAATGGGTTCATCCTGTGCCCACGTTCCACCTCTCCACCAGGTTTCATGACATTTAGCTCCGTAGTTTTTGTCTTATCCTGCTGACAAACAGACCAACACACAAATGCCACTAATTGAACATCTAGTGACTCAACTAATATGAAAGAACTGTCCAGTTGTTTTGAAAATCACTTAAATCCAGCAGAAATATCACAATTTGCTCTTTTTTCACTGTAAGTCGGTGTAAATGTAAAAATCTGACACATTTAGTATTATTTTGACACTTTGCAGAGTAAATGATTATTTATTTTGCAAAAATAAGCAAACAAACCCATTTTAAAAATCAGTTGCAGCACTTCTGACATCATTACAAAAAAGGGCAATCGCTCATTTACAGTTCTGCAATTTCATTTAGCAGATGCTTTTATCCAAAGTGACGTAAATTTTTGAATTATAGTGTTGTCAGTGGCAAATGATGCACATTATATCTGTCCTGTGTATATGTCCTGACAGTATAGGCTGCTTTTACAGTTACTTAATGCCACAGCTCTTTCCGGCACATAATAACAGCTGCTAATATACAGCACTGGATGTGAGAGATAATGCACAGGAGGCACTCAGCTAATTTGTGCAAAGTGCTTGCTGGGAGCACTTTAGCTTGAATATCAGATGCAGATTTTATCATGCGGATCCAAACTTAAATCACTTTTACAGCAGTCTTGTCTGTATAAGGTTTTCAGAATGTAAATGACATCAGCTCCTGTTTCATTTTCATGTGACTTTGATGAGTTATGCGATACCTGAGATGTAGCGGCAGGTTCAGGCCATCATTTTAATGTATTGCACAGAACTTTGTTTGGTCTCTCGACTGCTGAGGTGGCTGTTTGATGATGCTGCGAGTAAATGTATTTATGTTGAGAGCAGGAGTAAGATGATACCCATTCTAAGTGATGTATCTGCTTTCATTCACGATCCTTGTTTTCTTGAGTAAATTACAGCTTCAGGTGATCCTGCAAAGGGAGTCTAATGTCCTTGCTGCCACGTTGATGAGATTTATTATTAGTAACTTTGAAAGAAAACAGCCAAGAAAGCAACGGTGCCAGAAAGCAAAGCTAAATAAATATTAGTGTTAAACCTGCCGCCACAGGTCAAGCATTAAACAAACTGGACAACAGGGAATGTAGGCGATTAATATCAATGTTTATTATTCACAATGCAAAGATCATAAAATCACAATGCCGTTTATCTGAACGTGTCTACTCTTGTATCACTGAGACCGGATGAACCGAAGCTCCACTGTTGTGTTGCGTTTGTGTCGCACATAAATGACGTTAAGGGCCGCCGTGCTATGACGATTCCAGCCACGATGAGATGGTTCTCAATTGTAATGGAAAATGACCTAAACCAAGTCGAGTCGAGCCGAGTAGGTGCTAGTGGAAAAGCGGCTAAAGCCACCAGGATCAATGCTGATTATTACTCACCGTGGTTCACAATAAGGAGGTGAGTAAAACAAACAAAACAATTAAGAAAATAGAAAGAGTTAGTCCGCTCTCACACGATGCACCCCCAGGTCTTTTAACTAAAACAAACAAAAACCAAAAAAGGACAGCAGGAGACCACGATGGACAGTCACTGCAAAGCACAAACAACAAAAATGCAATTTATTGATTAAATGAATGATTAAACATGCCCAAAGCAGAATAAAACAGCCTTTAGTAAACATCCTTTAACCCTCGTGTCGTCCTGAGGGTCAAAATTGACCCGTTTTAAAGATTGAAAATGTGGGAAAAAAATATATATATTTTCACAGTGAATCTTCTGATGTCCACATTTTCAACATTTTTGGGAAATTTTTGAACATTTTTTTGGTGGAAAAAAAAGAAATGTTAAAAATGTTTCTTAAGAACATTCACAAAAAAAATCAACCAAAATCCAGCAAAATTCGCTGGATTTTGGTTGATTTTTATGTGAATTTTCTTAAAGAAAATATTAGAAGTTTTACTGATATATATGGAATCATTTTAGATATTTTTAGGATTTTTTGGAAGATTTTTCTTCAGTTTTTGAAAATATTTGCTTGCCAAATTTGGGAGATTTTTTTTTTTTTTTTTTTAAATAAAACCTTTAAGGGAAACTTTTAAGGAATTATTGGAATTTTCTTCCTGAAGGTTTTGCAAATTTTCAGAAATTTGGGGAATTTTTTTTCTGAATTTTGGGATTTTTTTCAGACAAGGAAACAGTATTTTTTGGTGCCTGTAAATGAGGACAACAGGAGGGTTAAAACCACGTACCTGCTATGCCGGCATCTCGTAGCAGCAGGAACTCCCTCATCCCATAATGCTGTGTGGTCACACTGCAACATTCAAAAACAGCAATTAACAAGGCACACCTTAAGTTTTGTAGGGAAACTACCCCGAAAAGATAAACTAACAGGCATCTTGCCACAAATCCCCGGTGAAGCCTCGTGTCTCTCTGGCCTCACACATAAAATCATGAGCACCGCCCTACTCACTTGACTTACCTTATCATCGCCTGCCCCAATCAGAAGCATTCAGCGGAGGACCATCAGATGCCGCTGGTTACGTCAGTTTGTATCTTATCTGTCAGATCGGACTGGATTTTACTGAGACTTTTCTGTGAGCTCTAACAGATGCTGGTGTTTGCTGACCCTGCACAGGTGGTGAGTTTCGCCAGTCTGAAGTTCGACCGCTCCTACAACTGGATGGTTCTGTGCGTGCTGTGGTGCTCCATCGCCCAGTCCATCCTGCTGCCCATGTTCCTCTGGGCATGCGACCGCTACCGGGCCGACATCCGCATGGTGTGGGAGAAGTGCGTCGCCATCATGTCCAACGACGACGTGGACGAGGGTAAGCTGCTGTCAGGCGCCTCCCTCCCGTCCTGCCTCCTTTTTTCCCCCTTCCTCTTCACCTGGTGATGGGAATATGGATGTCCATTCCTGTTTCCTATGACAGCTCAGAGTAGATTGGTACAAAAGTGGAGTTTTCTCTAAACCTAACCAAAGCTAAATTGGCTAAAAATAGACTGTTTTCAGTTTACAAAGCTCTAAATTGTTAGATGTCTTTAACTGAAACTACAGATAATTTGCTTTAAAACCCCATACATGATTCTCAAAAAAAGATTCATGTGTTCAGCTCTAGAATGTTGTAGGAATTACAGTGAAAAACACGATTTACGGGCCAGAAGAGTTTTATTTCTTATTCTGACAAATAGTTAGTGTCAAAATATTAGGAAGCAATTGTGCAGGAAAGGAACAGAGGTTAGTTTGCAGCTGAAACACCTCTGCTTTAAGGAATAATTCCTAATAGAAACATCCACTTCTCGTCCTGCAGGAACCGTATGGTGCGATCACTGCAATTTGTCAGAATCTAATTAATTTACAAATTAGCAGCTGAGACATGACGTAATTCATAACAGCATTTTTCAATTAAATCACTAGATGGAATCCAGGAGTCATGATAATAACTCATATGAACATCAGAACTCTGTATAGGCTAGAATAAAGCCTTTAAAAATGTTCTTAAATTAGTACATATAATATATTTATCATTATTTTGGGCAATATGAGCACCTTTCTATCCTGGACTATCTTTAGGCCAGGGGTCAAAATAATGGTTGATAACAAAATTAAAGTAAATGATCACAAAATGTACATCATTTATTGCTGTTTTTACATTATTTGGATGAATATTCCACATTATTTCAGCTGTTTGTATGTTTCGTAGACACAAAATTACAATTAATTTGGGTTGTTCAGAGTGAATTTGTTGTTTTGTTGTAGCTGCTGGTCTGAAATCAGTGGTCAAATGTTATCATGTGACCTATCAAGTGACCTTTGTTGTCAGGAGATGAAACAGAAGTGACAAGTGTCTGTGTAACTTAACTCTCTCTACTAAAATATATCTTCTGTTTTGTTCTACATGTTGTGTACTTTCTAAAATGCTTTGCTCTCCCATGCTATGAGATTGATGTCATAGAAAAAAACTGAAATATTGCTGGACAAAGGACATATTTACTTTGCAGCACTCTTGTCTTTTTTCCACTCTAATGCATTTAAACTGGGCAATCTTGCTCTAGAATGCCCCGGCGTGAGAGTATGATAAAATAAATGGCCTCCCATTTATTTGTTAGAATCCAGAGCAAAAACTGGAACCACTGCAGTGAAGCTCAAAAGCACTTTCATGTCATTATGATGGTCATATTTCCCTCAAGTCACAAAAGGATACAGACAAGATTTAGTTTTTTTTTCCTGAATACAAAACTGAAAATGAAATGATTTGAATGTATGCTTTTATTTCTTTTTGTTTGTTTTGTTTTATTTATTTTCTTGTTATTTGTGTGATTCAAACAAACTGCTGGTCAGATTGTAGTGACTTAAAGGCGAGTAAATATCTGACTAATAGATAAGAGAAAGAACATCTTTGATTACAGAAATCCAGGTTTATTTCAAAGGGCTGAAAACATTTCACCAACGAATCACAGACACTTCAACAAAATCTGGTCCCTAAATTAGGTCACATGATAATCATGGGTAGGTTCGATCTCATGCAAACCCATGACAGAATGAACAATCTGTCTTTCTTTTTTCTTTTTGCTATTGGCTCTGTTTAAACTCAACCCAATCTGAACCCCTTCTCTCCTGTTTCTAACCCTCCGAACCTTTTGATCCTCTCCCTCTTTTCGACAACCCTCCCTCATAACTGCTCATTGTCCAGCAGGAAACCATTAAAACAACACAAGGCAGTCCATATTCTGTGTGATAATTAACACTGCCAGTTCTCTGCTTTTTTTCCAGAGGGCTTGCCATGTATAAGTCATCACAGTTGTATGTATAAGGATTGTTTCCTGTTTTTTCCTAAGCTACTGACTTGCATGCCGAGCTGCCTGTGCGAATAGCTACTTCCATCTTTCATCCTTTTGGCCAACATTTTCCTCAAGACCAGCATTTTACACCCTCTTCCAATTGATCTGTAATGAACATAAATGCAGTAATTGGGAAAATATACTTGGTAGATGGGTATTTATACACTAAAAACATGTGACATTGTGTGTATGATATTGTTGTTGCCCTGTAAAGATGTTAAATGCAACTATTTGGCATTGTTACTAAATTCAGATCTAACCAGGGGCCTTTTCACCCCCTTACTAAACATTTACATGAAATTCTTGGTAATTTGCTGCGGTTTTTTCTCTTTTTAAAAAAAAAAAAATCTAAACCTGATATTCCTGAACAAACCGGTAGGAAAGTCACCAAATCAGAGAACAAATTGAACTTGTCTCTCTTATCTATTCGTCTGTCTGTCTGTCTGTCTTGTGTATTGAGTCCGTTGTTCTCTAATCCTGACGCTCGTGCTTTTCTGCACTTTGCAGAAAACAGCCAAGATGGAGGAATTCATGCCGACTTAATATATGACAGACCATATGACTATAGCTCGGCGCCTGAAATCGTGACGATAGACCGTAATGCCAAGTATGAGTTCTCAACCTTAGAAAGGGGGGTTCTGCAAGGTTATCCATTGAGGGAACAACAGGAAGATAAAATGCAGTATTTGCAGGTATATTTTTTATTGATTTTCTTCATTTCTTTTACTTCATCAGTTGAACTATTTTTACTTCATTGCTTAATGTGCATGGTGCAATGGCCTTGTGAGCCTTTCCAACATCTTGATTGAATTTTCTGGAACCATTAGACATTTGATGATGCTATCTCTCCCAGAAATGCCACAGATTTTTCTCTTTCTTTGTTTTTTTTGCCCTTTTTAAAAAATTTTTTTTTACGTGAATCAAAAATACACTCTGGCTGACTAATGTTTGGTAAATATGACCATCAGCAGTCCCATCAACACATTAGACTTGTTTCATTTATCCAGTAGTGCGTCCTAACCATGGACCTGCAAGCAGTTCACATTTTACATTTTGATTTTGTAAGAGGGTAAGAGTTTAGTAACTGACTTACCTTCTGCATTTCAGGAATCCCTCAAGGCTTCAGGAAAACACTATAAACATCTACTCATGTTCTACCCAAAAGCATTGTGTCCATTGGCTCCAGCATCCATCCCAGTCAGATGCAGAACATTGAAATGCTCATTCCCAGCCTGCATTAACAAACTAAGCTTGTGCTAACATGCAGCCTTCTAGGACAATTCAACAAAACTTTGTGTTTGGTTTTGATTCTAATACTGACTACATTGTGTTCCAGTATGAGATAATTGGCTCGATATTGATCAGAATAACTGATAAAAGTAGACGTGATTATGAACTACTAGACTTGGCCTGGAAGACTGTGGTGAGAAAATGTACCTTTAGAATCAGCTAATGCAGCCCACATAATATTAACCTTAACAAAGCATCTTAACACTGTGTCATCTTTGTATTAAAACAGTTGAAATGGGGCAACCTGAAGCCCCAGCTGTTGTATTTGTTGAAAATAAAATAATTTAAATCGGTCCAGCATTATAATGGACATATCAGTGCTCCTATGGAGTTAAATTTCAATCCAATCTGACTTTCTAAGAAGTCTTGAAACAGAGATGTTTACAGTAGCTGTCACTTCATCGCATCAAATCATTACTCCACCCATTGTTCTTGTGTCAGATATTCCTTTTCATATTTCGGTAAATTTGTTTTCTAATGAGGAAGTGTCTAGCTGTGTCGTTCCTTGCCGTACGTGTGTGACTGTGAAACGAATAAAGTGCATTTTTGATTTCAGTTACAGGACGACTGAACTGTGGTACAGTCACTTTATTTCTGTTGCTCTCAAAGGCCCTCAAAGTAGATCACGAAGCAACAAAAACCCTCCAAATCACAATCAAGTAACACCTACATTTGAGAACTGCCGCGGCACCTCTCAAGTGGTTTTGATTACAGAATAAAGTCACTTTGGCTTTATTGGCTTGTTGGCTCTCTCGCTCTCTGTCCATCCTTCCAAGTCTGTCCTGCATCTAAAGTCATTCTAATGCTTGTGCTGCCCTCTGCTGTTCTCTCCTAACACATCCAATGCTACTGTATCGTCTGCTGTTTGATTTCTCCTGCATTTACTAAAAGCCACCACAGGGGGGCAGGCTGATATCAATCTTGAGACTCTTGACGTCACCTTACCAAACCCTCTCTCTCTTGCATAGTTGTCAGAACAGAATGGAATGTGAGTATAACATGTAGGGAATTATCTACCTCTTACAGTTTTCCTCTCTAGATAAAGGAGGTGAATACTGCTGTTGATATTTGTTAAAGAGTTTTTTGTTTTTTTTTTAAAGTTCGTGCATTTCTTGAGGGATTAATTTACAAATTAAAGTTAAAAGCAACTCAAAATCTTATACAGACAGCTTTTATGTGCTACATGTGGGATTTCAAGCAAAAAAAAATGGTTGAATCAGGCCACCAAAAGTATTCTTTCTATGAATTATACTTTAAGAAGTTCTTGGCGTCAGACGCAAGGAGCATAACTCTCATTTACTATAAAGCCCCATATCACTGTCCACAAAAATTTTGTTTGAGGCAATTGAAGAAAAGCAGAGAGCAAAGCTTTGAGGTGTTCCAGAACAATACATCCGTCCACACAGCACAGGTGGCACCGTCTCACCTGCAGAAGTCAGATGGTGCCAGGTTGGATAAATAAAGTGCTCTGTGAAAGGATGCAATACCCTGGAGCAACAGTGCTGCAGCTCAAAGTTTCCTCTCCAGTTTGTCTTTGATTATAGCTTATTTACCTGACCTGGCACGGTCTGGTTTCTATAAGTGTTGACGGCTGCATCATCCTGGAGCAGTAGCACTCCAGCTGAAAGCTTTGCTCTCCTTGCAAAGAAAATGACACCAAAACATTTGAGGTTTTGTGAACAGTGTTGTAAGACTTTATAGTGTACAGCTAGACCCCAAAATGGGAGTTAGGCCTTTTGTTTCCAGGTGAGGCACAGAACTTTTTGAGGCATCCTTGTATTTACACTAATCGGTTAATGCTGTCACTGCTGTGTGCTGTCACTCAAGAATCCTACATGTACCACTCTTTATATCTGGTAGTGTAGGTAAATCTGAAACTCTGTTAATGATACACAACATGCAGCCTACTGAATGATTCTGTTTTGCTCTAGAATTCAGTTTGAATTCATGGCGGACTCATGTCTGTAACTGAGGGCTTTGATCTGTGTCTTGCGTCCAGGTGCCCCCTACAAGAAGATACTCCCACGACGAAACCGACATGTGGACCAGCGACCGGATCCCCTCATACCTGCACCGATGGGGCTCCACCGAGGACATGATAGTGAGTGCCCACTACAGCTCCACCTTGCCGCGCCACGAGAGGCGCAGGAGCAGCCTGGTCTCCTACCACGAGGAGAGCCACCATCATCACCACCCTCACCGCAAGCGGCGGCGCTCTGAGGACAGCATGCACTCCCTCAAGCATCTGCCGCGCGTGGTCTGCGGCGGCGAGCGCTACGAGGACGAACTGCGCTGCTTCAGCCGCGACGAGGTGATCAACTTTATAGACGAGACGCCGCTGCCGAGCCCCAGGAAGAGCCCGCGGCGCACGTCCACCATCTCGCTTATCCCCAACGTGTACGAACAGCACACCGTCATCCTCCCCCACTTCCTGCTCACAGACTTCGAGCGCGAGCCTCAAGCGCTCAGGCGGCTCTCGGAACACAAAAGGAGCGGCGGTAGTCGGGGAAACTCGCCCGAGGGTTCCCCCAAACCAGACAGACCTGCCGGAAAGAAGAGCCCCGGGGCTTGTGGCTCCGGGAAAGGCTGCAGGGAGCGTCCTCGAGACGGGAGGCAGCAGGGGGAAGGAGGATCACCTGGGCGCAGCCAGCAGACTTCAGGGCACTCTGGCTGCAGGCCCAGGACAGGTGGAGGTGCCAGAGCCGGAGCTGCACCCGACTGGGGGCACCAGAAGCACCTGAGCAAGGCTGAGAGTAAAGGAAGCACAAACAGTTTTGTAAGCATGCCCTCAGCATCGTCCTCGGGATACATCACCTTCCACTCTGATTCTGTAGGCTCCACCACCTGAACTTTCCGTTATTCATGTCAGCATTAGGAGTGAAAACCGCTGGAACATCAGTGGCTACAGAGAAGTGACATGCTGGAATATATCAGCCTTTTTTCTACCTGTGCCACTATTCAGTTTTACTCTCTACCACCAATAAACAGCTGTTCTGCTAAAGGGCCTTAGGAGCTTTGGACATTATTTCTGAATGGGCCTTATGTTGATTTAGTATGTAGGCTGGTGGAAAGGTTGGGTTTCTCTGTTACTCAGCTTCCACATCACAAAATATCCACTGAGGACACCTCCGTCCCCCCAGCACTGACACAAAGAAACTGTTTTAAATGGTACATTCCTAGTCTGTTTCTGTTGTTTGATATTGTTTCTTACAAAATGCTCAAAGATTTCAGAGGCAGTTGTGAGGGTGGTGTGTTTCTCTTTCTTTTTTCTTTTTTTTTCACGTTTAAAACTTGAACTCCAGTTGTACTTTATTTGGCCAGTAATGACTGTGTTTTGTTGTATGGACACAAACTTTCCTGAATACTGCCCACGTACCTTGAGCTTGACTTGAGGATTTGACACATTTTACACATTTATCTTGCTTTGATCATGATGTACAAGTTTTCTGTTGACATTATTATTATTCACGGCACACATGAGAAGCTTTTTTGAGCACCCTATGTTGGAGTAAAGCGAGAGTGATGATCCCAAACTCTGATAGTTTTACAGTTACTGTGTGAGATATTGAGATTTAACGTGACGACCCCTAAATCCTTAATGAAAATGTGAAGTCATTTTTTAAAAAACAAGATTGACATGTCATGTATATATGAAGGATATTGGGTTCATGGTTTTGGTGTTTCTGTTTAACTGCTTAGAACACGTCCTCCCAAGTCTTGTTTTCCAACATTTGTTTTAACTTTGGGGATCAACAGTTGCTCACCACAATCAGTACAGACCATCAGACGAATATGCAAACGGAGCTTTATCCTGATGGACTGAGCATCTCAATCTGACCTCATGTCTTACTGGTTTCAGTAGAAAGCATCATTTAGGATTTTTTTCAAGTAACCAGCTCAGAGGGAACCCAAAACTGGTCCAAAACTTTAGCTTTCTGCTGTGATGTAGCATAACTTAAATGCTGGTTTTGACACAAGAAAATAGGCTGCAAATTCATAGCTTCTAGTAAATTATTAGCTTCTGCAAAAGACAAGCACTACATATTTGATATGTTATCTCAATAGCCCAATGGTAAATAGTCAACACTTGTATAGCACCTTTTATTTTTGGCTAAGCTTAACAAACAATCTGTTTTTCACACCAATGGCACAAGTATCAGGAGCAACTGGAGGTTCAGGATCTTGGGAGGTTTTATTTGTATGATGTTACTTTTTCAAAAAAAAAAAAAACAGCATCGGATTAATCCCATCCCCACCAAGTAACACAAATTATATGCAAACGTCTCCAGAGGGATGCTGCAGGAAAATTCAGGTTGATTTCTAGATTTCTACACGGTTATCTAACATCCTGTCAAAGAATAAAAGGTCAAGAGCAAAAGCTGCTTTAGTTAAACCAGGAGATGAAATGCCCCGTCATTTAGACACAGTCTCACGTCACACCCTCGTTTAAAATAGACACTGGACTGGACTTTACAAAGCCCACAGTTCCATTATTAAAGAACATCTCATTTTTACCGAAGTGATCATTTGTAAACAGGAGTGAAAACGCTTCACTGACTGAAATAAAGTAGCAGGTAGCAGACAGTAGCTGCTAATGTGAATGTATTGGAGGAAATTCGAGCATGAGGACAATACGAGATGGAAACATCCCCTTTGACAGCCTTATTAGCTGTGAAACTTTATTTTTTATCTATTACCATCCAAGTAATAAAGTTGCACGTGTTTTTGCATATATGTTTTGAATCATCCGCCGTCGTTTCAGTGTTTCATTTAACTCTCATGTATCAGTGCACCTCTCACTATTCAGTTAGCAGGAACTTTCTTTGGAAACATAACACCACGTTCCCCTGTCAGACTTTTGCTATGTGTCATAGATTGTTTGGGATTTTGTTGTGTTTACAATATTAAAAATATAATTTTGTAACATATTCAAAGATTTATGACTCAAATATGAATGATGTTCAATGTTATGATTTTCTTGTTCAGATGATGACTTTGTTAAAAAAAAAAGAAGATAAGACTGATTAAATTCACAAGCTGATGCTTCAGAGTGTGTTTGTAGAATTCTGCAGCAGATGCACTTTCTTTCTTACTGTTACATGCTTCATTCATGCTCGTTTTGTTTTTTCAGGTGTTGCAAGCATTGATTTTCTTCTTTTTGTCTCCAGGGCAGCAGAAACCTGAAGTCCAGCAGGTCCCAGGTGGAAAACAAGGTTTGTTGTTTTGCAGAGTGATGTGAGGTAGGATTGATGAGTCTGCATCATTTTTGCAAGGGATAAAAAACATAAATCTTGTTTGAAATCACTATTTAATGGAGCTACAGTTTTTTCTTCCTTTTTCCTTTAAAATGTCACTTAATGGAAACTTCAAATTTGTGTACAAATGCATTTTGCCACCTGTCTTCTTCTGTTTGCATCATGCTCTTTCGTTTTTCCTAGGAAAGGGACATGAAATAAAAATTTAATTGAAATCTTGATTGAAAACTCTATAATGAAGCTATCTTTTTAAATTGTTTTCCTTTAAAACTTGGGTTAATTCAACCTTATTTCAGTTTTTATGTAAAAATACCGTTTGTCACCACTTCGCAATCCCTCTATTCTTCTGTTTGCATCATGCTCACCTGTTTTTATAGGATCAATAACCTAAGTCTTGATTGGACGTATTATTTAATGAAGCTTAAATTTTTTTCTGCATTTGCTTTTAAAATGTGAGTTAAAGGAAAATGACTTCAAATACAGTTTGCCATCTCGCTTCTGTTTGCATCATGCTCATGCTTTTTTTCCTGGGAAAAGGTCAGTACCATAGATCTTGATTGGAGCTATTATTTAATGGAGCTACATTTTTTTCCTGGGTTTGCCTTTGAAATGTGACTTGATGGAAACTGACTTCAAATGCAGTTTGCCGCCGCTCTTCTGTTTGTATCATGCTCATCTTTTTTTCCTAGGAAAGGGACAATAACGTAAGTCTTGACTGCAACCATTATTTAATGGAACTACATTTTTTCTGCATTTGCATTTAAAATGTGAGTTAATGGAAACTTACTAGAGCTTTTCATAGAAGTACATTTTGTCAATCCTTGTCTTCTGTCTGCTTCATGCTCCCTCTTTTTTCCTAGGGAAGGATCAGGAACATAAATCTTGATTGGAACTATTGTTTAATGGAGCTACACTTTTTTCTGGATCTGCCTTTAAAATGTGATTTAATGGAAACTTATTTAAGTTTTGTGTAAAAATGCAGCTTGCCAACACATTCACTTCTCTTGTTCAGCTTTTGATCCACACTGAGTTCTTCAGCTCAAACTAAGAGGGGTGTTGTCTTTGCAGGCGTCTCTAATCAGCTGATTGTTCAGTGCAGACCGGTGTTGGAGGAGAGGTCAACAATGAGCACAGACACGGCTCTTCCTGCGAGCTAAAAGGTAATTCCACGGTGCGCTTTAGGTCCTTCTGGAGGCAACCTGGAGCCAAATGCTTCATCTATTGTACGTAGTTCACACTTAATTATGGGTCTGTGGGTGAGTCACGTACTGTATGTTTTAATTCCACGAGTCAAGAAGTGGCAACAGACTGTGAACCTGGACACATTTACCAGCAAACTGGGCGAAGAAGTGAGGCGTCTGCAGCTCACTTCATCCACGTCTGGTGTCTTAAGAGCGCTTCACTGGGCCCAGTCTAATGCTAATAAACTATTCTCTGCTGCCCTTCGCTCCTCAGCTCTAATGTGTGTGGCTGTTATAGTGCACGGAGCAAGGCTACTGAAACAATGTTGGGAAGAGTTCATAGAAATTCTTAGAAAAAGTTTAAGGGCATTCACTATGGAAGTCACGTGGCCTTCTCCTTTCTTGTATTAAACAAACTCGTCTTGTGTTCCTGGACCTCTACTGATCACATCAAAAGAGTAGCTTTGACTTTGTGGATAGAGAAGGTTAAGAAGATTTACAGGCTGGGCTTATGAGCAGAGCAAACAAACAAAAAAAGAAAGCTTCGAGAATGATATTTGAGTTTATTTCCTACTTTTGGGGCGAAAAAAAAAAACTCGAACCAGGCAGCGACTTCTTGTCCTCAGCCCTCATCTATGAGGCAGCAGTGTCTTTTCAACGTGTGAAAGAGCTGTGGGCGTTTCTGCAATTCTCCTCGCTGTAAGGTGCCATCCTCTCCAGCGCTGCTCCCCGAGAATAGAGAGACACTTTACGACATCCATGCCAAAGTAGCGGAAGAGAACTATTGGGTGCGTAAAAGGAGGCTGGTGAACAGATCTGGAGTGTTGTGCAACAGGCCAATAAGCCAACACGGCACAGGTGCAGTCTGTGTGGCGCAGCAAGCTCGGGTTATATAAAAACACTGAAAACTATCCTACTTAAGGATCCTGAAATACTACAACGGAGATTGCACTTGGACATGAATGCTGGTACTGAGCACTTGCACTTTGCCACACATGTATTCTAAGCTCATACATGTCATGCACATACATACTCATATGTGCATGGTAGTAAATACGTATATGCATGCATATAAATGACAATATGCACGTATCAGTAAGTGTCAGTATATGTATGTGCATGAGAGTTTGCATGTGCAAGGGATTCAGTTTAGGCCTAAACGGCTTCTTCTAGCTACAACTGCACTAAAATATCAAGAAGTCAGACGTGGTTAATCCAAAAAGCTGCCCTGGATTGTCCAATTTGTCATTTCCATTCATAAGTTTACATGAAAAACTGTGTTATTGTCTTTAAACATTAGGCCTATTAGCTTACCTCACGTGTACACAAACAGGAAGGTGGGATTATAGTAAATATTATAAACAGGGTCCGGATCTGTGAAGTAGCAAATAAAGGGACTAAGTATAGTTATGTGAACCTAAAGACTTGGAGCAGAACTTAAAACTGCATTATTTCCTGATTTTTGCCCGCCTCAACTCGCCCCTGTCCAAGTCCACAGGACTCCAATAAGAGAACTCGGCGTGTAATTAGTGGTCTAGAGCAGAAAATTGTCGTGCTGTCCGACAAGCATCTGATTTGCCCGCCACTGTTTCGGTACTTATGCGTGAAACCAGACAAGAATGGAAGAAAAATCAAAGTCAAGCCCTGTACTCCGCTTTATCTGTTTTCTTCCTCTACGTGTCAACACCACAAAATGATTTCTGAATTGTGCGTAAATTTGATGTTTTGCCAAAGAACAAGGAAAAGTTTGAAAACGTGGAACGCTGAATTTATGAAATTCAGAATGTTTGACTCTATAACAATAAAAGCACTCATTCGATGCTCCAAAGGCCCTTAATCATGACACCCACAGTCTGTCATGTTTTCTTTCCATTTTTCCATATATACCTTCTCAATATATGTCATTGTAAAGTCAATCCAGGACTCGTTGGCTATAATTCTTCCTAAATGTGCTAAACAATGGAACGAAAGTTAGAATGGAATCTCATTTTGAAAAAAACAAAACAACCAAATATTTAAAAAAAAAAAAAAACTTTTATTAAGAAAATAAGGCATTTACAGTATAACCTATAAGTAATAACATCGTGTAAATCTATAGTGCAATAATTAACATTCAATCAAGCTATAACTCAGGAAATTGACAGTTTTTGGTCAGCTCTACCAGGGCCGCCACACACTGTGCTGAGTGTTTGCAGCTTCATGCCTGTGGCTGACAGAGTGGACCTTTTTGTGACTGGAACTTGTCTCATTAGTGTTGTGTGGAGCAGCGTGTTTGTCTTCACTTGGTAGAAAAGGAGACGAGTTTGCACTGTGTCGTTTCAGAGCTTTAGATTTGACCGTTTTCCCCTCCTCAGGTCCAGCTGCAGATGGGAGAAGTTTCCGCGCCTCGTCCCGTGACTCGGCTGGTTCCAGGCCGCTGTCCAGGGTGCTGGAGTCGTCTGCTCCGCGCCGAGAGCGGCAGAGTTGGTTGGAAAGCTGCGTCAACATCCAGCGGTCGCTCCTGTTCAACGTATCAGCCATCAGCAGGTATTGGTTCACGTTTGCCAGGCAAGTGCGAAAGCCAGAGTGGAATTCAGAGAGCTCGGAAGCAGCTGCAGTGACTGAAAGCGATGGAAAGACAAGTAAAGGTGAGAAATATACAGAATATGTGCGTAAAACTGCGTTTGAAGCAACAGTAAAACTATAAGCCAAATATTTGAACAATTTGTAGCTCCTGAAATGAGGTTAAGCATAAACTTACAACTCTGGATCTTTTGGAGGTTCCTGAGATGTTTCACGGTAAGCTCCAAGATGTCGGCCTTTTCCAGTTTGCGTTTTCGAATCTGAGAAAAGAAACATTAATTAGACAAGAATCTCTCCAAATAATAGACTTTATCATCCTTAATCGCGAAAACCAAAAAAAAGTTCCGATTCTAAAATCCTAGTCTGCATACTTACACTGCTGCTGTAGTAGTTCTCCAGGAGAGTTTTTAATTGGTCCAAACACTGGTTTATTCGAGCTCTTCGCTTCTTTTCCATGAGTGGTTTGGAAACCTGTAAGAAGCAGTAAATGTTAATATCGCAGTTTTGTAGCACCCAGTGATGTTTTCTCCACTTAAATCCAGTTCCTCTTTATTCTACACACCTTGTTTCCAGAAATGGGTTTGGATTTTTCCTCTGTCGTCGCCACCATTCTCTTCGTCCTTTTAAATGTGGTTTCCTTGAAGTTAATCTCTTTCCTTCTCTGGCCCACAAATGAAGGAGTGAGTGGATTTATATAGAGACACCCACTTAACATCTCAATGCAAACAGTCCCGCCTGTTTCTTGCGCTCAAATGAACAACACTGGCGTCATTTGACAGCCAAAACCAACCAAAACCTTTCACCTACCAGAGAAAATCCAGTAAGTATGCTCTTCAAATATTTTAAAACGTGGAAAACGTTTACATTTATTTTTAACCCACCCTACCTGAAATGATTTATTATTTTTGGATCTTAACGTTCATTTTCTGTTTTACCAAAAACTTCCTAATAGAAGCAGAAAAATACTTGTTTCGCAGAGCCCAGAGAAATAGAACTACCCACATTAGTAGATTAGATAAGTGTCTGTGTGTGTGTATGAACAGTGTGTTAAGAAAATAGCTCCTTTGGCATCTGTTTTATAAGTTCTATGTGATGAAGTTAGAACATAAAACATACGAAAACCACACATCCATGTGGCCACAGCATGCAGGCCGCTGCAGAATGTTGACATTAAGTACCTAACAGTCAACGTGTGGGGCAAAAACTGCCGAGAAGCGTAAAAATAATAAACCTAATCATAATGGTTCTGCTTGGTGTGCACTGTGGCCGCTATTGACTCCTGTATTCAGCCTTTTATATGTGAGTTTCACGCCACCAGGTCGAAGGCAGCACCGTGGTAATTCCCTTCGTGTCTCCACAACGTTTCGATTTTCTGGTGGCTGCTGATAGTAAAACTTGTGCACCTGCAAAGTCAGATTACATAACCAGACGCACTTTTATAGGCAAGCGGTGCAGCTACAGTTTTGAATGCACATCAAACACACGAGAACGAAAAGCACGTAGGATTGTGAACAGATCTACCTTTAAGACACTTTTTACACTTTTAGGATTCTTTGGCTATTGTGCGTCACCAGTTTTTGTCTTCATAGCAGGCTCAGTGAGGCACCGAGGAGAATCGAGGGCCGCCCCTTGTCCTTGGTCCCTCGCCTCCCGATTTTCCACACTACTTCCTGAAAGGGGCTGAGGCTTGGGAAAGTCATACCAGCTGAAACAATGCGTTGACCACTGGCTCACTGCAGCCCACTGCGCATCGTGTGCGCACAGACAAACAATCTGACAATACTAAAATAGGAGTGAATGAAATCTATAGATGTCCACTTATGGAATACTCAAGTTTAAAGCTGCCATTTTAGGGTAAATGTGTTCAGTGGATCCAGTTGATTCTGTAGATGTTTTTAAAGTTGGTTGAGCATTTCAACAGCTAAAGAAGGAATAGTTTTGGACAGTGGTGGAAGAAGCATTCAGAGGTACCACACTAGGACAATACTCTGTTACAAGTCCTGCATTTCAAAGCAAAGCTGGCACATTAAAATGCTATTCTCTTAAAAATGACTTTAAAATCTTTTTTTCTCAGCTACTTAATTAATCAACCAGTCATTTTAACTTCACCTGTATAATCTTAAAACATGCATGCTTAATGTGGGAAATCTTAAGTTAACGTGACTAAAGATGTTGGATAAATGTAGTGCAGTAATGTAAGCAAGAAATGGAGTTTAGTCCAAGTATAAAGTGGCACAAAAGGTAAAGATTGAAGTACAAGTACCTAAAATGAATACTTAAGTACTTGAGCAAATGCCCATCACCTTCAGTGTATCCAGTTAACTTCTCGGATGCATTTAGTTTTTGCTGAAGATTTATAAGCACTAAACAAGGAAGTAAGATTGTGCATTTTGACCTGTGGTGAAGGAAGTATTCAGAGACTCTACTTGAGTGAGTATTAATCCCACACTAGGAGAATACTTTGTTACAAATACAAGTCCTGTATTTAAAATTTTAACCACATCTTCACATTTTGGAAGCATGACACTTTGAACTGTTGTTATCTTAAAAATGACTTTAAAACACCAAAAACTGTCATTTTTTTTTCTCAGCTAATTAATTAATTGACCGATCATTTTAACTGATTTAACACCCGATTGGCCTTAAAACATGTATGCTTTATGTGGAAAATCTTAATTTTTAAGTGACTAAAGTGACAGATAAGTGTAGTGCAGTAATGTAGACTAAGACAGACTTGATTAATCCCCCAGAGGGAAATTCAGCAGCTGGATATTCAACAAAGGAGGTAAACAACAAGACAACACAGAATATTAGGGACAGGTAGAAAGTGAGGGTAAGATAAAATAAAAAGATAATACAAAAAGATAAAAATTGACACAATATACAAAAATATACAACAGTGATACAGAAATGTGCAAATGACAGTGTGCTTAGATGTGCATGTAAGTAAGTAATGTAGTAAAGTCCAAGTATAAAGTGGTACAAAATGAAAAGGTTCAAGTAGAAGTACCTAACATGCATGCTTAATACATTTTTGAGTGAATGTCCTGCAGTCAAAAGTTGCTTGAAAATGCTTAATGTGGAAAATCTTAAGTTTAAGTGACTAAAGCTGTCGGATAAATGTAGTGCAGTAATGTAAGTAAGTAATGTAGTTTAGTCCAAGTACAAAGTGGCACAAAAGGCAAAGATTCAAGTACAAGTACCTGAAATGAATACTTCAGCAAATGTCCATTGCCCTCAGTGTCTCCAGCTGACTTCAGAGGTATTTAGGGTTGCTCATTGTGCACAAATAAAATACAACTGTGCATTTTGACTAGTGGTGAAGGAAGTACTCATTTTTAACCACATCTTCACATTTCAGAAGCTGACGCTTTTAATGTTTTTCCATAAAAAATGACTTGAAATACCAAAACAATTAATTTTCTATCAGTCAACTAATTGATTAATCAACCATCAATTCAACTGCACTTGTATAAGCTGAAAACTCACAATGTGAAAAGTAACTAAAGCTGCCAGATAACCGTACCGACGTTTGTGTTTGAGTAACTGTACTTAGTTACATCTCATAAAAGGTTTTTAAAGACATTACTGTGACATTTTTTCTTCTATCAGGTCTTCTTACTCTGATTCAGTTCTTTCTGCATAAAGGAGGAGCATGTTTGTGTTCAGTCTGATGAACAGACGATAATTTCTCATAGTTCTTTAGTGATTTTTTCTTTTTTCCCTCCACTTTCAACCAACAGAGCTGCTCTTCTCCTCATTCTGCTGTGGAGATAAAGTTCTGTACAATCTGTTGATTCGTTTAAAAGCTTTAAATGTGCAGATTTAGAAGCCGCAGAGGAACATTGCTGAGAGTAAATTGATGGGCCTCAAAGAACTAAATGTCAGCCTCGATCATTCAGAGAGTCTGAAGCCTGGAGTTGTCAGTGTGTCAGGAGACACTAATTGTGTAAAAGGCGAAAAATTGAGGGCCACAGTTGTGCTGCTATATTCTGAAGCATTTAATCGGTATGAAATCTGGCCGGGCTGCTCTGGTATAAGTGGGCTTTCTTGGTCTCCTTTGTCCCGTCTGGGCGCCACATTATCTCCGTTTTTCACGCTTGGGTTTTAACACTAGACCCGTGGAGGGCTGATTTCAGAGTGGAGTCGTGGCATCACAACAGTCGCATGTCTCGTTATTCTGTCCAACAGGGCACAGATTTCACCGCTGATTACTCGGTATAATTTCAATTAGTGTCTCTCTGGCATCAAAAGAGTGAAGGAGGGAGATCTGCAGACATATTACCATCCAGGTCTGCAGTGAAGGAATGCAGCCGGGTTTTAAAACTGTTCCCCTCATTCCTCTTCTGAGTCGTTCTTCCATCATCTAGCCTATCCATGAGAATAGCCCAGCCAGGAACTTGTGTCCCAAATGGAAATAATAATGCAAGTGCCATTAAATGACAAGTTAAGTGTATGTTTATAAAAGGAATCGGGCCTTTTGCTCCACTTTCACTTTTCAGCCTGGGGTCATTCATTAACCCTATCGGACCTTTGTCATGGATTCCTGCCGGAGGGGAACCTTCAATGCTGCTGCAATAATTGGACTATTGGGGAACTTGTTAACAACAATTAGTGAAGCAATTATGCAATTACTGCAATAAACTACTTTCTTCCAAGAGGGAAAGTGATGCATTTGCAAGCCAATGGTTAGTCTCATGCCCAGCAGAGGCAGAACTATAGGATTAGGAGGATTTCAGAGGACAAAACTGAATCGTATGTTTTGGCAACATGTAAAATTATATTATACAAACAATACATTTGCATTCTGAAGACTTATTTTACGCTTTTAAATATCTATCGAATGCCAAATTGAATATACGTCTGTATACATGATATTTTATGTGCAAAATCAAGTTTTTTTCCTCCATATATTTTAAGTGCGTTGTCAGGCTGTAACGTGTCTGCATGCCTTTGCAGAACTCTTCAGATAAACGCACACACTGGCCTATAATTTGGCTCACCGTGAGCGGAGCAAATCGATGAACCGCCTTCCATTCACTCTGACCCGAGGCGGCACTGGTGTGACCAAAACGCTCATTGTGCGCAACAAGGCCACGTTTAGAAACCAGAGCAGGTACAAGGACAGGTGCACTGGAAAAAAATAGAAATATTGAGAAGGTTTTGTGAAAAGCCACGCGACGGACCTGTTGGCGAAGCTCTGATCAAACATCAAATAGAAAAAAAAGCATCATGAATTTCTATAGACTGGTCCCCGGGTTATTTAAAGACTTCTTACTTTGGTTTGGGAGCACAATGGCCGCTGTTTGCCTGTGTGTGCCGGGGTTAGCGCATGAAAGGAGCAGAGGTGCACATTAACATCGCTTAAGGTTTTCTCAAGGGCCGAGATGAACTGACTGGAAAGTAACTTTATAACTCGCTGGAGGATGAAGCCTTTTGTCGAGCTCTGAAGTGAAAGACACAAGCGCCGGACAAAAGAGGAGCTCCTTTGTTAAACACTAAAGCGCATGGGTATTGATGCGCCTTGAATTGCAAAACATCTGCCATTTACTCTGGACGACTAGAGACGGATTTGAATGAGAATAACCAAGCAGCTTTTTAGTGCGCAGCCTGGAGTCGTGCGTAAAACAACAGTCATATGAGCAGCGTGTATATTGAACGTTTGCTTGGAGATCAGAAACATAGAGGCAACTTTCCTGCTTTTTTTGGAGTCATGTGACCACAGTTCTTGGATTTCATTCCTGATAAATCAACACCGTCCTCCTTCATAATTGCTTTTTTGTAATTTTAATGTTTCTCTATTGTAGTATTAAGTTTGGAGTTTTGATTATGGAGTCCAGATAGGCTTTCTGCTGAGACACTACAGTTAATTTTTAACATATTTGCTAAAAAAAATAATAGGTTTTGCTGAGTGGATGGAATGAAATCCAATTATTTAGTCGTTTAATTTCTTATTCCCACAGACGCAGTGTTCCAAAATCCTTGCTCGCAATTCTAAACATAATTATGCATCATAAAATACTAAAATTGCACCAATGGAGGTAGTTTTAGGGGAAATAAGAGGCCAGATCTTTCAAAGTAAGCCCCCTAACTGGTGAGGGATGCATGGCTTTAGATTCAAAAGAAGACAACTTTAAGGCAAATCCCGTATGGCCACCAAACGCAAATGGCCTCCATTTAAAGTGCGTTTTGTTTTTGCTTTGGGCACAAAAAGGATGGACCAGTTGCTGGCCAAGCTTTTTCCCAGGGTTCTCCCTTTATCTGACTAAAGTGGAAAATTGAAAGGTACAAGTGAAAAGCCACGGGGCGTTCCTCCGATTCTCCTCGCTCCATATTTTGTAAACCAGAAATATGTGTCTCCATAGCACGACTGACCTAAACACAGTCACAAAGTCCTTAAAATAAAACTAATCAGGGTCCAGAAGCCATTTCTAAACTACAGAAATGTTGCTGTCGTGTAATTTTAGACAATTTAGATACAGATTGTTTTTAATATTTGGATTAGTTCACATTCTAAACAGCTCACCTCCCTGTGGTTTTAATGAGGCTCATTTTCTGTATCAGGCAAATGCCAAACGTGCAGCGACGCGCTGAAGTTCCGCGTGGCATCGTGTGTGGCAGTAACTCTGAAATTGGTATGAAATCGTCAATTTGTTGGTGTCAGCGTCCAGCTCTCCGAACGCGCCATATGCCATGCTAAGTGGCACCATTTACCAATTCGTTCCTAGTTTCACGGTCCGTCCTCCCCCTTTTCCCTGCCAGGAAGCTGAATGGCTGCAACAAAATGGCAATTTACCGTCTGGAATTGGCGCATACCCCCTGCGGTATACCGCTCTTTCCGTTGCACTTCGCGGGGCACCCACACACCCACGGGGCGTCACGGCGTGAAACCTTCAGATGGAGTCTCAGGTCAGCTGTTCTCTCTGTAACTCGTGCGTCTGGAGCCAAACTGACAGCACGAAGTAAACTTGTCATCCAGAGGTCCTGGGGTTCATCTCAGAGGAAGTTTAAACAGAAGTGGAGCAAATGAACAGTAAAGTCACAGATGAACTTATTATGGGATGGCAGGATGGAGGCACTGAGTGAGAACAGTGTTGGTTAAAGCAGGTTGCATCCGATATAAAGAAATATACAAATAACTGAAGGACTGAATCCGAAACAGAAAATGTTTTTATTAGTCTATGATCAAATAAACATTAAGAGAAGACCGCTACAACTTTAAGATCACGTCACTGAAAAAGAGATCTAACATGCCTTCAAATTAAACGTACAGCTGCATTTATCACTGTCAGGGAGGTTTAGGCCTCAAAAAAGTCAAAACAAAACCAAAAATAATAAGGAATAAATCACAGATTATAACAAGTATGATCAAAGAAAAATATTACTATAGTTTTACATGTTAACCTTTTACATGTTTAAAAAAACAGGCCTAAGCTGTAAATGATGTCTACTGCAAAAATATTTTTGAAAATGTCTTTTTCATTTAAAACATTGGACAGGTAAATTATAGTACAGTGAATCAGAAAAAAAATATCTTGATTTGCTTTTTTTTTAAAAGTGTTATTGCATAGATGTTCAATGTTTTGTTAAATGACAAATAATAACTTGTAAAATATGAATAAATAATAACAATCAACATTACATTGAATAAATTGTAAATAATTTTGTTGCTGAATGGAAAACACAGGCCCAAAATATTTATAATATCCACACAAAACGTGTGTTTTTAGAAATAGTCATTTGTTTCTTTTACAAAGTGAGACCATAGACTCTTAGAGAATCATGCAATAATAGGATACCAGGACAGAAATAAACTGACAAAGGAAAAACAACCAAAACACCATTAATTGGTGTCATATTAAGTTTTGCATTTATATATAAACACAGTTAATCTGCATTAGGTAATCTGCATTCACCCACTGTTACTCTAAAATCACTACAGAAGATTCACTTGTTGCATAAATACTAGTTTCAACATAATATTTCAGTCGATCTCATTTTTATATAAAGGAAAATATCCACAAGCAGAATGAGGCTTAAAGTTAGTACTGAAGGGGAAAAATCTGTTCGTCAGGCTTTGGTTTTGTGTCCTGACATTAGAGGAAAAGAAAGTTCTGATTCTGATGCTGTCTGGTCTGTAGGAAGCATCACTGTCAAGTGGCGCCACCATGTGGTGAGTTTGATGTTGCAGCATCTGAGATGAAAATTAACATATTTGGAATGTAACTTAATTCTGCTTCTGTTGTCTACATGTCACATATTACTACAAATAAAAGCTTTCAAAGACTTCAAAGAATGGCAGATATTTTTGATAATTAATACAGAGTTTATTTTCAATTTGGATGATTTCACTGCTTGAATAGCACAGAAAGAAAAGTCTGGCAAGAAGAGACATAAAGCTGCATAAGATAAATAGTTGACTTAAATGTGACTAAAAATGCTACAGTGACTACACATTCACATTTTAATGCAATCTGCATAAATTAGCAGAAGAAACAAATACAGCTTATTTAATCTGGACTATTTCTACATTTACAGCTGCAGATATCAGACATCTTTAGGAACATGTTGCCACCGATCACTTCAAAAACGTTTTTTCTTTAGAGTCCATTCCAAAATACATTTGTCAAATTAAACAGTCAAATGTAAAAGGGCAATGAGACATCTGTTTAATGTTAGGTATTTTAAAAAGCAAAATTGTTCAGAAGTATTCAGAGCATCAGCAGATAGAAGAGAATATAACTTTTTTTATTGTCATTGCAAATGTGAAAGTAAATTAGTCAATAATCTTTTAGTGCATTAACAGGTAGTATAAACTGCTATGTACTCAGGTACAGAGAGTTAATGTGATAAATGTATGTTATGATATACGTCACATAGAGAAGCATGTTTAGTGGATGCAGCTACTGGCTGATAGTTTTGGTGTAGTTCTGAATGAGATCTTGGAAGTACTGCTGTGTATTTTTATGTGGCTGAAATATAATAATGTAGCATTTTGGGAAAAAATACCACAACAGAAAGGAGTAGAGACTGGAGAGTACAGCCAGGGCGTTAATAGTGTGGATGTATTTACCACGATAAAGCATGTAAACAGTGGCAAAGATGATCCATGTGAGGATCAGCAGCAGGAGGCAGAAGGTGATTGCTTTGGCCTCGTTGTAGTTTTTTGGCAGGTCTTTTCCCATGTAGGAGAAAATAAAGCAAAGGGAGCTCAATGCTGACAGTAAGACTATAGTACCATATGTTGCTATAACGCTGATTTCACAGCTGAGTATAATTTTTTCTGGGTACCACACTGTCTCATTGTAAGGCTTTGGAGGTCCAGTAGAAAAGCCAGTCAGAAAGAAGAGAGCCTGAGTTGTAAACGCTACAGTGATGACCAGCCACTGTCCATGATACTTCATCCAGCAAGTCTGGATTCTGGGGAACTTGGCGGCTATTTTGAAAATGCAAACAATCTGAAAGGAGCGCACCACAAAACATGCCAGACAAACAGTGTAGAACAAGAAAAATGGCAGAAACCTCAAGACACAAGAAGAAACTGATGGCTGGCCAAAGTAAAAGAAAACACTGATGCTGCACAGACTGAGGCAGCCTAAAATCAGGAAGCACATGGGTCCCCCAGCAGATCTGACAACAGGCGTGTTGTAGTTAACAGCAAAGAGGACAGACACAGCTAGAGTGAGGCCCACCAAGGCCCCGGCCCCCAACATGATCAGTATGGCCCCGCTGTCTGTAAATGGGATGAACTCCACCAGCCGCTGGTTGCAGGATGTACTTCCCTCTGCAGACCATTCTGTGTCCTTGCAGCTGATGCAGCTGTAGGGATCCTCTGTTGTACATGAGAGATGGAATACGTTAAGGTTCATTTCTGAAAGATCTTTTCTGTGTAGAGAGGAAGCAGTGTTTGCAATCTGTGGTCGTAGATTTTCTTGTAAAATTAGCTTTTGTGTCTTTATTGCAATCACTATTGCAGACGTGGCAGTAATAAGCCTATATTCTATAGAATATAGAATCTATAGATTCTGTAGAGTCTATAGAATATTAGCAAGAAACTGGTTGATTTTTCTGTTAAAGCCTGGAGGCACAATTAATCACACTGCCGTCCATCATTCATTATTCTCTAGATCAGGGGTGTCAAATATGTGGCCCACGGGCCAAAACCGGCCCTCAAGAGAGTCCAATCCAGCCCGCGTGACGACTCTGTAAAGTGTAAAAATCACAGAGAAGACATTAATTGCAAATTGTGAATTTGTAAAACTATAAATTTAAAATAATTTCTGGACCATGACGAGTTGTTTTGATCATAGAGTAAAATATTAGATTGTTTATTGTTCTTTTGTTGTTTTTTGCCTCCTTTTTGTAATATTTTGCCTTGTTTTTGTTGTTTTTGGTCTTTTTTGTCTCAATTTTGTCGTTTGTCTCATGTTTTTGTCATTTTGTGTTTCCTTTTTGTCTTGCTTGTGCTTTTTGTCTTATTTTTGTCATGTTGGGTTTAACTTTATTTGTTGTTTTGTGAATCGTTTGTGTCATTTTGTAGGTTTTTTTGGTCTCGCTTGTGTCATTCGTCCAATTTTTTTAGTCACTTTAACTTTTTTGTCTAATTTTTTGTCTCTTTTTTGTTTCGTTTCGTGCCGCTTGTCTCATTTTTTGTCTCATTTTTGTAATGTTTTGTCTTATTTTTATTGTTCTTTTGTATTTTTTTTTGGTTTGACTTTTGTCTTTTGTCGATCATTAAGTAAAATATTATATCATTCAGTTCCAGATAGCTGTGACTAAATGTTGTGTTCCTTTGTGGACACTGTGATTTGGAAGTTGTAATGTGGAAATGATAAACTGAGGAATGATGTTATTGAAATTTTACTTATTTTTCTTCAGAAATTTCAGGTTGTTCATGATGTTTTGTAAAAAGATAGTTCATTAAATGTGAACAGTTCCAAAATGTACATTTTTTGCACTAAAACAAGGGGAAACATTAGGAGTTGTGGTTATTTATAGGTTATTATGTTGTGATTTTACTGATCTGGTCCACTGGAGATTAAATTGGACTGAATGTGGAACCTGAACTAAGATGAGTTTGACACCCCTGCTCTAGATTAACTTACCATCTGCAATTAGCTCATGTTAAAGCAAGAATGGAAGCAATGTTTTATTTATTTTCTTTATCTCATATGTAACGATGTACCTGTGCTGTTGATGTAAGTTCCATTTGGACAGATTTCACAGGTGAAGCAGCATTGGTGGATTCCATTTTGCTTTTTTACGTATCCTACAGAACATTCTGGGGAACACAGTGAAGTCGGCACCTGGGCAAAACATTTATTTAGCAAAAATATATCATGCTGTGAGGGTCAGAGACAGAACAGACAGAAGTTGCAGTAATTAGGCCACTCTTCCTTGTAGAAGAGGTAAACGAAACAAAATATGGTAACTACTTACTCCTCCATTAGTGAACCACTTGATTTCGCTGTCGTTGATAAAGAAATGCAACGGGTGGAACTTATAGAAGCCGATCTCCTGCACGCCACCACGGTGGTTCCAGAACACTATGGAGTAGAGTCCAAACTTGATGTCGCCGTTCTCATCAAACTGAATGCTCCGGTTTAAAAGTGTAAAGTTTGACCTCTTCAGCTCCGCCAGAACCTGTCACAGGCACATCAAATTTACATGACCATTACTGCTTTGTGTTCAACATGAAAATGTCATGTGTTGATGAAACAGATGCACATTCTTTGAAATTTCTTGATTTTGATGCAAGTGCAGTGTCTGAAATCTAAGTGCACCGGTGTAGTAGATCAACAAATGTACTGCTGATCCCAGAAATATGTTGACTCGTGTGTGGGCTCATATTTGAGTAAAATCAAACTATACCAGGGGTGTCAAACATGCGGCCTGCAGGCCAATGGCGGCCCTCCACAGGGTCCAATCCGAGACAGCTTTGTAAAGTGTAAATATTACATTTTATTAACTGCAAACTGTAAATTTGTAAAACTGTGAATTTAAAATAATTTCTAGGGCATGACAAGTTGTTTTGATCGGAAAGTAAAATACTAGATTGTTCACTGTTCTTTTGTTGTTTTTTGTCTCATTTTTGTAATGTTTTGTCTTGTTTTTGTTGATTTTTTTTTTGTCTGACTTTTGTCATTTTGATCATAAAGTAGAATACTATATCGTTCAGTTCCAGATACCTGTGATTAAATGTTTTGTTCCTTTGTTTAATTTCAGGTTGCTCATGATGTTTTGTAAAAAGATAATTCATTAAATGTGAACATTTTCAGAACTTACTTTTTTGCACTAAAACAAGGGAAGAATTAGTAGTTGTGGTTATTTATGGTCACTGGAGATCAAACTGGACTGAATGTGGTCCCTGAACTAGAATGAGTTTGACACCCCTGAACTATACTCAGGTACTTTTTTAGATTTTCTTTGCTGAACATGCCACTTATAAATACAGTAAAGTCTATATTGCAAATGTAAATACAGACTGGCCTACTCTCTCCACCCTCAGTACTTACCTTATGTGGGTACACTGTCATATTTTTCTTACATTTGCCGTCTCCACATTTTAATGTGTTGTGTAAGGCATGAGCGACGGCATATATGGCAGAATAAATAGGAAACGAGAAAGTTGGGTTCTCAGTCAGGATATCGTCAGCCTTCAAATGACTGCAGTTGCACTCCTGATTGCAAAACATACTTTTCTCCACGTCTTCCCAATGCCTCTGGGTCTTGGTAGAAAAGATGAAGTCGCTAAAACCAGGTATTGTTACCACAGGCTGAGATACCCCAAGAATAGTTCCAATATTTTTGATTCCTTCTATATGGAGAAGCCTTTTACTTAAAGACCAGCTTTCCCCTGCTATCCACACCTTGTTGGTGATACTCAGTTGTATCGCTGCCTTGATGAGAGGTTCAGCAACCAGTTCTTCAGAAAAAACAATAAATACATGTATCTGCTGTGCCTCTATCTGTTTGAACATTAGGGAGTAATTTGTGTTGTCATTAAGGCCTTTGGAGAATGCCAGGCAGATCTTAGTGTTCTTAATCTTCTTAATGAACAATTCCAGTCCGTCAGTTCCAAAATCATTATCACTGTATAGGAAAGCAACCCAGCGCCACTTGAAGTGTTGCATCAAGCTAACAATCACTTCTGTGACATCTTGATTGGGGAACACTGTCCGCATGAAGGAAGGGTATTTCATCTTTTTTGAAAAAACAGAACTAGTGGATCCATAGTTGACCTGTTGAAACAACAACAGACAAATTTAGAATTTTTTCTGATGCTACACAATAATAATGGTGTCAAGTGACAATAAAATATATTCTATTTGACTGTTTTTATGATCTTATAAGTGAAAAAACTTGCCATTGGAATGAGATCTGCCATGAAGAGCGGGGCGACGGTCAGGGCATGGGTGCTTGTAAAAGGACCAACCACTGCTATCATTTTGGACAGATTGTTGTGATTCTCACCCCAAGGTTGGATCAAGTTTTTGACTGAGATGAGTTTCAAAATGCCTGGGAAACTCTGCGTATCTGAGCAGTGGTCAAATATGTCATAGCCGAGGGACACATTCGGCAGTAGGTTGGTGGAGTTATTGATTTGCTCTACAGCGAATCTCATCAGCTGAAACTTTCGATAATTTGAGAGGCTGAAGGGTTGACTGAGGATGAGAAGACAGGAAATAGGTACTCTTAGTGCAGTAGTTTTGTCTCAGTGTTTCATGCATTATCATTTGTAAAGGCTAAAACAGCACTGCACAGATATGGAAGTTACAACAGAAGATTCTAACAAATGAAGACTGAGGCCAGACTGAATTTTCAACAGCAAATTTAATCACATGGCAATAAACAAAATGGATTTTTTTTCTACTAAGCAATTTATTGTGCTTTCTTTGGGAAAAATTTATTAGAAAACTCACCTGGAGCAGTCAATGGCTTCTGGTCTGGCCTGACAAGCAAGTCTACTGACATGATGGATATCAAAAAGTCCACCAATCCAGTAGTCTCCTTCCAGTTGAAATTCCGAGGTTGCGGCAGTGCAGCGTGTCAAGGAATGTAGAAGAGATCCAATCAGACATAGAGAAGCTAGAAAGTGTTTCATTGTTGTAGCTCCCTGCTACCAGTCTGTTGTGAACTCTAATGGGATTTGCCTTTAGTAAGTTGACACACTGGTGACGGTCAAGCCTCATTTTTTTTTCCATGCATGAGGTGTGATAAATGTATACCTGTAAATGGTTGGAAGAGTTTTCACAAATCAGTATGCAAACGCACCTAAAGTGCAGCTGCAACAACAATCACCATGAGTAAGCAAACTTAACACATCCAGCTTGAGTAAATTACTCAGTCACTCTAAACAACATAGAGCCTCTTCCTTCTATATTACACATTTACTTTATTTTTTAATCCAATCTGTGACTAATATGAGAATGCATATATCATGGTGCCGACAGGGTCTTGACTCAAGCATGAGAAAAAATAACACAAAACATCAACTCTACACTTTGGTTGTATTGGGAGCGAATGACTTGTAGCAGCATGCCTGGTACCCCTTACTCACATGGTACCCCCCACAGGACCCCTCAAGGAACATGGCTGTAAGCGATTTCCAAATCTACAAAACACATGTGGACTGGCTGGTCGAACTGCCATGACCCCCTCAGCAGCTCTGCAAGTGTAAAGAGCTGGTTCACTGTTCCACGGCCAGGACGGAATCCACATTGCTCCTCCTGAATCTGAAGTTCAGCAGTTGGTTGGATCCTCACTTTCAGCACTATGGAGTAATTTTTCCTGGGGGGGCTGAGTGGTGTGATACCCCAATAACTGGAGCACACCCCAGGTCCCCTTTTTTCAAAATGAGAACCACCGCAGCTGTCTGCCACTCCACAGGCACTGCACCCGATGCCCGTGACACACTGAAGAGTCTCAGCCAAGACAGTCCAGCCATGTCCAGGGTCTTCAGCATCTCAGTGTGAATCTTGTCCACACCTTGCACTTTACCACCGAGGAGTTTCTTAACTACCTTGGTAACCTCTACCATGGATTTGGATGAAGACTCCTCCAAGCCTTCAGGCTTCTCAGCAGAGTACATGTTAATCGGGTTAAAGAGATCCTCAAAGGGCTCTTCCACTGCTTGAAAATGTCCTCAGTCTGGGTCATTCGTGTCACTAATTCTCCCCCTGAGCTGTACACCGCTTGGGCCGAACCCTGCCTTCCCTTCCTGTGGAGTCAAAAGGGTTAACAGTATTCCTTGAGGCCAACCCCAAGTCCTTCTTCTTAGCCTCTCACACTCAAGTTTTTGCTTCTAAAGCTGGAGCCTTTTTGCTAACTGGTATCTGTCTGCTGCTTCAGGAGACACAAGCCAACCATGCCCGAAAAACCTCCTTCTTCTGCCTAATGTCCTCCTTAACTGCCAATATCCACCAGTGGGTTTTTACATTGCCACCACAACAGACACCGGTGACTTTCTGGTTGCATCTCCTAACAACCGCTTCTGCAATGGAGACTTTGAACATGGCCCACTGAGTTTCCATGTCTCAAACCTCCCCTAGTATGATGAAGAAACTCTTCTGGCGGTGGGAGTTGAAGACCACATGGACATGAGGCTCTGCTAGATGTTCCCAGTTAACTTTCACTCCATGTTTGGGTTTACCAGATCTGTCCGGCAGCTTTCTCCACTGTCAGATCCAACTCACCACCAGTTGGTGATCATTTGACAGCTCTCCCAAGTGTCCGAGACACACGGCTACAAGTCTGATGACACATCGACCTTTGGACTAAGGTGTTCTGGTACCAAGTACACTTATGAGCCACCTTACACTCAAACACAGTGTTTGTTATAGCCAATCCATGACTAGCACAGGAGTCTAATAACAGAACACCCCTTGGGCTCAGATCAGGCCGGCTGTTCCTCCCATTCGCCCCCCTCCAGGTTTCTCCATCAGTGCGTTGAAGTCCCTCAGTAGAATTTTGGTGTCCTAGATGGCATCTTTTCTAGGACACTACCCTGACACTCCAAGAAGACTGAGTACTCTGAGCTGCTGTTGGGTACATAAGCACAAACAGCAGTCAGAGTCTGCAACACACAGTTGCAGAGAGGCTCTTGGTTTCCAGGGAGAACTGCAACAATGCAGTTTTCAGCCAGGGGATAGTGAGTATTTCCAGAACCCTTGCTGTGCATGGAGATGAGCCCAACCATATCTAGTTGGTACCAATTCACCTCCCACACCAGTTTGGGTTCCCTGCCCACCAGTGAGGTGACATTCCACCTTTCCACAACCAGTCTACGCCACCAGAGCTCAGCACACCAAGGTGCCAGCTCCTGTCAGCTGCCCGGTGTGCATAACACCCAACTACAATTTCTAGTCCTGTGGGTTTTGGGCCAACTGGGACAGCAGCCCCATGTTGTGTTTTCTGGCTGTGGAAAAAATTGTGTAGTGTGTTTGTGATTGTTGTCTTGTTAGAAGATTCCTCTCTTGCAAAGGCTCTTGAGACTGGGAGCCATTTTTCCATTCCATCTATGAATGTTATCTCCTTTCTGCACTCATGCAGCAACATAGCAGCACTCTAACCTCCAAGATGTTTTTAATTGATACTAGAATGTGCCACAACACCAGCTTTAAAAAATCCAACAAATTGTCCTCTGCAACTCCATTTGTTTTTAAATTTTCACCAACTCCCACAACCAATTTAATTAATCAATGAGATTTCTTTCTTCATCAAACAATTGTAATTTCATGCATGATGCTTGTTCATTTATTGGTACTTTGCTTGAATAATGTTAACCAGCAACTCTTGCGGTTAAGGTGAATGCTTATTACCTGAAAGACCCTCTAGAAGAAACATACGTAAAGTATGATCTCACAAAGTATGTTGAGCAAGTATGTATGACATGAAACCGGAAAAAGTCACAAGCAAACACACAAATGAGTTCAACCCTGTGTTACTGGTTAAACTGACAGACCACCTATTAAATCATCCCTGCTCAATTTACCATTGAGCCACGCAAGTCATTTGAAAGAGAAAAATTTGCAATCACACAGTAGAGGAAAGTGACAAATGGCCTGGACTGTCAGTTAAATTTGAATTCAGGTAACCACCTGGTGGAAGGGCGGAAGTCCTCGCTCTGCTTGGCAGGAAGGGAGAGTGGAGTTAAGAACAGAGGTGAATCAAATATGAGCTTAAACTATGACTCGGCATTAAGGCCAAACATCCTCACTGAAACGCCACAGTACCACCAAAAATACGATCTATTTAAAGAACAATTTGCTATCAGATGTGTCTGCACTTTTATACTCTAAGATGAATTACTGGATAAGTTATAGTGTGGCTGTTACTGTGACATTTTATTAGTAAATGCTATGATTAAATATACTTTGCAGATTTAGTGGTTAGTTTCCACTTGTCTAATGTCTACCATTAATCCAGGCCAAGGCTGTGATGTTTCCAAATGAGCAAGGCAGTTCATAAGTCTCTCCTCCTAATTTGTCTTCCAGCTCTTCCTGGGGCATCTTAAGGCACTTTAAAAGATAAATAACCTCTCCCCGGTGTCTCCTACAAAAAGAAATGTGCCCAGGGGTGATTTTAATGTGGCCAACCTGCCTCAACTGGCTCCACTTCAGTTCATTCATAGACCAAAAGTCCAATCATAAAGCACAGATCAGGTTCGGATCAGGCTCCCAGTCACTTGCTCGAGGTTTCTCCACATTTGCCGACCTTATCGCCTTCTCATTTTCTAACTCCAACACGGAGACAATCAGTCACTGTCTTCTGAATATCTCAACCCCTGACTGCTGCCTGTCACCCAGAGTTCAGCTCCTGTCCTAGAATTTAGTTCCAGTCCGTCTAGAGCTGAGGCCAAATAAACCTGTACTTGAGGAAATGAATGTTTGCAACTGTAACTTCTTAAACAAATTTTCCCAGTTTTGCTAAATTACAGATAAAGACTAGTGAAATCACAGAAAAAGATTTTCATTTCATAGTTAAGTGTAAAAGAAACAGTCAAAGTGGCAACAACGCCCATATCAAAAATCTATATTTTTACAAATAGGAATTTGTTCATGTTTGTTTGACCACAAGATTACACTATTTACTATGTATTTAAATCAGCTAAATATCTAATTATTTTAAAGATTTTTTTTGTAGTTCTTAAATGTTTACAGAAACCACTGTTTATTCATGTTTTGTTTTTTTTCTAGCACTCTTGCTGCTCCTTTTACAGTGTATTTTACCAACTATACAGAGAGAAAATTACCCATGTAAAACACATTTTGTTGATTTAAGGAAGTTTATTATCACTTTATATTTTGAAAGTGGAAACTAAATGGAGCCTTGATGTTTTATTTATTGCTACAATGCATAATGTTAATATGAATTAAATGTGGACTGTATAGTTGATCAAATTTGTCTATCCCAGGCCGACAAACCCTATAGGTTTACCCTCAGGAATTCTACAGTTAGCTCTACTAAATAAAGTTAAATATTGATGTTTAGGTATACTTAAGCCATGCAAGTATAGCCTACCATATCTGGTGGTCATGTGGTGAGATCAGTGTCACTGCAATTTCAAAAAAAAGTTGAGAAAAATATACACATCAACCTGCATATTTTTATTGAGTCATTCATACTGTTATGTAACTTCGTGAAATGTACACATGGATATATGCATTTGCACAGGACTTTATCATTTAATGCAGGGAGGCTGTAAACACAATATAACACAAGATGTCAGCAACATTTCTGAAAATGTAGAACACGTGTCTCTTGTTGGAAGGTTTCTTGTTTCATCTTTTAAAAAAATATATCTAATGAAAATAAACAAACACTTTAGTTTTGACAGATTTACATGTGCATCAAACTAGAACAAGAACTAGAACTAAAATCAGCTACTCTTTAACATGTTTGGTGGCTGCAGCTACTGACTGATAGTTTTGGTGTAGTTCTGAATGAGATCTTGGAAGTACTGCTGTGTATTTTTATGTGGCTGAAAAATAATGATGTAACATTTTGGGAAAAAATACCACAACAGAAAGGAGTAGAGACTGGAGAGTACAGCCAGGGCGTTAATAGTGTGGATGTATTTACCACGATAAAGCATGTACTCAGTGGCAAAGATGATCCATGTGAGGATCAGCAGCAGGAGGCAGAAGGTGATTGATTTGGCCTCATTGTAGTTTTTTGGCAGGTCTTTTCCCATGTAGGAGAAAATAAAGCAAAGGGAGCATAATGATGACAGTAAGACTATAGAACCAGATGTTGCAATTAGATCGATGTCACAGCTGAGTATGATTTCTCGTGGGTACCACACTGTCTCATTGTAAGGCTTTGGAGGTGCAGAAGAATAGCCAATAACGAATACAAGAGCCTGAGTGACAAACGCTGCAGTGATGACCAGCCACTGGATGTGATACTTTATCCACCAGCTGTGGAGTTTGGGGAACTTGGCGGCGATTTTGAAAATGCAAACAATCTGAAAGGAGCGCACGACAAAACATGCCAGACAAACAGTGTAGAACAAGAAAAATGGCAGAAACCTCAAGACACAAGAAGAAACTGATGGCTGGCCAAAGTAAAAGAAAACACTGATGCTGCACAGACTGAGGCAGCCTAAAATCAGGAAGCACATGGGTCCCCCAGCAGATCTGACAACAGGCGTGTTGTAGTTAACAGCAAAGAGGACAGACACAGCTAGAGTGAGGCCCACCAAGGCCCCGGCCCCCAACATGATCAGTATGGCCCCGCTGTCTGTAAATGGGATGAACTCCACCAGCCGCTGGTTGCAGGATGTACTTCCCTCTGCAGACCATTCTGTGTCCTTGCAGCTGATGCAGCTGTAGGGATCCTCTGTTGTACATGAGAGATGGACAGACAGACAACAAAAATAATGAACAAAGATCGATGCTTTTATATTGTAGGTGCTATAAAGACATGTTTGTTAATTTCAATTTGCTATTTTTAACAGTAGTGACTATCCAACTGGTCATTTCAGCAGCAGTGCTAGTATTGGATGATGACAGTGACTATTCTGATGTGCAGTTGAAGACAATGGTATTAATACATCAAACAACAGGTTATTTTATGGTCATTGTTTACTTCTTAAGCTCTGGGCTTTTTGGCATGTCCATTGATCAAAGTGGAAATGGACGCTGTATCTCTCCGTCCCTTTCCTTCTGTGCAATAGTTTACCTGTGATGTTGATGTAAGTTCTATTTGGACAGATTATACAAGTGAAGCAACATTTGTGGCTTGGAACTTGCTTTCTTGCATATCCTGTAGGACATTCTGGGGAACATACTGAAGTAGGCACCTGTACAAGACATTCAGCAACAAATGCAATGTAAGTGACGCAAAGGAGTTCTGTACAGGGTGGAGGCAAAAACAAAAAGAAAAGTAGTTGGTAGATTAAAAATTTAACCATACTAATGGACAAATTCCATCATGAACAGAAACTATCAGTATAGATATTCAAGATTTTGTGCTTTTAGTCTGTTATAGCTCTTGCAATGTGCATACGATATACATACATATAATTGAAATGTAACCTTGTACACATGCACGCAACCAAAACAAACCTTACTCTATCATCACATATGGAAAACACTGTATTATTACATAATTCTGCACATATTATAAGAAAATACTAACCTCCCCATTTGTGAACCACTTGATTTTGGTGTCGTTGATGTAGAAATTGACTGATGAGTGAAATTTATAAAAGCCGATCACCTGTGCGTCACCACCGTAATTCCATAAAATTACGTCATAGGATCCAAACCTGGGGTCGCCGTTCGCATCAAACCGAATGTGTTGATCTAAAAGTGTGAAGTTTGACTTCTTCAGCTCTGCCAGAACCTGATGTGGAAACACAAAAGTTCAGACGTTCATTATCTGCATCCATTGCTCAGTGCATAATGAAGATGTTGATTTTTAAAAACATGAGTGTTGAGGAAAAGATTGTAGAGGATTTTGGGTGTGGTTTATCAGATTATAGATTTGAATCACCTCTTCAGCTATTTTTTGGCCGAGATTGATTGAAAGATCCTTTTTTCACATTTCTAGGCATCAAAAAACTAGACATTGGATGGAAACCAGATGAAATGTTTGCACACTGGTCCCTAAACTGAACATGCCCCAATGTTGACAAAACCTGATCCACATCTCTACCTTCAGAAGTTCTTGTATTTGCAGATATCAGAGACATAAATAAGCAAGATGTAAATGCAAAAACAGCTTCTATACTTACCTTATGTGGATACACCGTAATATTTTTATCACATCTGCCGGCTTCACATTGTAAGGTTTTGTGCAAGGCATGAGCGATGGCATATGTGGCAGAATAAACAGAAAAAGAGAACGATGGGTCCACAGCCAGAATATCCTCAGCATTCATGCTACTGCAGTTGCAAACCTGACTGTAAAACTCCTGTCCTCCTGCATCTCTATCAAGAGGCTGGCTTTTGGTGGAATAGATAAAATCATTGAAACCAGGTATTGGGAACTCTGGCTGAGACACCCCGAGGACAATGCCAATATTTTTGATTCTTTCCAACTTTGGAAGCCGTTTGTTTAAGGACCATCCTTCGTCTGCTATCCACACCTTGTTTGTGACATTCAGTCGTATCGCTGCCTTAATGAGAGCTTCAGCTTCCAGTTGTGGAGAAAAAACTATTATGACGGTTACATTCTGTGCCTCTATCTGTTTTAATATTTGAGAGTGATTTGTGTTGTCGTTGAGGCCTCTGTTATACGCCAGGCAGATATTGGTATCCGCAATCCTCTTAATGAACATATTCAGTCCATCAATTCCAAAATCATTATCACTGTTCAGGAAAGCAACCCAGCGCCAGTCGAAGTGTTGCATGATGTTAACAATCACTTCTATGACGTCTTGATTGGCGTGCACCGTCCGCAGGAAAGAGGGATATTTCATTTTGGATGAAAAAACAGAACTAGAGGCTCCATAACTGACCTGGTAAAGGAGCAAGATAGAAATCAACCATTTTCAGTGACAATAAATTCTCAAATGTCACATTTAAAACCATAAAACAATTACATTCGTATTCATTAGTTTAAAAAACAGTTAAAACACATTATTGTCAGGTTTACCATTGGTATGAGATCTGCCATCAACAGTGGGGCCACTGTTAGGCAAAAGGTGCTCGTAAACGGACCCGCCACTCCTATCACTGTGGAGTTTTTGGACTTTTGTGCTTGTTGCTGATGTGGTTCTCCCCAAGGATGAATCAACCCACTGACTGAGATGAGCTTTAAAACATCTTGGAAGCTCTGCGTATCTGAGCAGTGGTCAAATATCTCGTAGCCGAGTAATACATTCGGCAGTAGGTTGGTGGAGTTATTGATTTGCTCGACAGAGAATCTCATTATCTGAAACCTCCGGTAATTTGAGAGGAGGATGGGTTGACTGCAGACAGAGACACAACGGCAGGGAAATGACATTTCAGTTCCTGTTGGTGTAATTTATTGGAATGTGTTAGAGTGTGGCATGTGGACGTCTTATTTGCAAACGTTTTGGCTCCTTACTGTCAGCACTACTGTTTGTAAAAAACTCAAATTGCACTGTCATTCTTGGAACTACAATATGGATATAGATGTTTCTAAGCAACCAGACTTAACATCACATATGAAAACTTTGATAAAACAGCAATTAACTGGTTTGAGTTTGGGTCATTTTCACCTTGAGAAGGCATTCACCAAGATTAAATAGAAAACTCACCTGGAGCAGTCGATGGCTTCTGGTCTGTCATGACGAAGAGAGCTGCTGGCAGGATGAATATCAAAGAGTCCACCAATCAAATAATCTCCTTCCAGGTGAAACTCTGAGGCCGGGACAGTGCATCGAGTCAAGGCATGCAGAAGAGATCCCAGCAGACAGAGGGAAGAAAGAACAAATTTCATTTTTCCAATTAGTGTTTACCAATCTGGTGTGAACACTAGAAGGAATTTGCCACTGCTTTTACAAAGTTGTGAGACACCGGTGACGGTTAAACCTCATCATTTTCATTCACAGGGGAATTAATGACATGTCTGGAAATGGTTGGAGGGGAATTCACAAATAAGAATGCAAAAGTATCTAAGCACTGCCTCCGTGTGATGCAGGGTTTAACAATCATTAGTAAGCAGGTTTTAATGCCTCCCTGTGGAGGTTTCTTCCTTTAGCCAAAATGAAAAATGGTTAGTTTTTAAATTCACCTTTGGACAAACTTACTGACAATGACAAAAATGTTGGCGACAGCTTCCTTTTGCTACAATATTTGGCATACTTTGGCTTACTTTCCTCCATACCAGTCACAGATTTGAAGGACTAACTTTGGTTTCCAGGAAAAAAATGTTACTTTGTCAGTTTTGTCAGTGGATATAATGTGGCACATAACGACAAGACTAAGAGTCTAGTCCACAATGGCATCTTTTTAAGCTTTACCTTCGATCTATAATACTTTTAGCTCAGTGCTAATATCAGCTTGCTAACATCCTCACAATGGAAATGTTGGCTTGCTGATGTGAAACAGGTATACTATTTACTATGCTGACAATCTCTAATAGTTTCAAATTACCACCAGACACAGTGGAAGAACAGCTGGATTTTATATTTGCAAGTATTTAGTCTTAAACCTACATACTAGAAAATTACATTTTGACTTTCTGGTGGCATTCGAGGAAAAGTTAGTGACCAGAGCCGTCAGAATTCCTCTGGGAATCTTCAGTAGGTCAAATAGTTGTTGTAGTGTTTCATACTGGACCAAAGTTAGGCCAAAGGAGCCTTTCCATAGCATAGCACTGGTAAAATTCGCCTTTCTGATCTTTTTATTTATGCTAGGAGTGTGAAATTATAGGGATGACAATGGGGGTCTGTTGGTCAGTCTATTGGTAGGGCAGTTTGTCCACAGCTTTTTTTTTTTTTTTTTTTTTAAATTGGAAATACAGTTAATCAATTACCTACTCTGATGCATTTTCAGAAGAATTTCTGAGGGTTTAAATGTTAAAAATCATACCTGTCCTTTGTTAGCATTATAACAAGCATTTCAAGCAGTGAGGACAAGCAGTGTCCTCTTTGAGTTTGGTGATGTGATCTTACTTTATAGCATGTACAGTATTCCATTTAATGGAGGAAATACAACAGAGAGAGTCCAAGGAGCAAAACAGAGTTATGACTGTGTGTTTATGTGAATATTAGCAAACAAGCAAATACATTTTCGTATTACAAAATAGATCAAATTCTGTATTTATTTGCATGTAACTCCCTTGTTAAGGAAGATTACATGTCAATAAACAAGATGAATCAGCCATTATATTTAGGTATTCAGCAATATGACGAAAAATCGAACTAGATCAGTCTTTATTTGTCATATACATCATTATACAAATAAATTACATTGGGTATTGAAACACATTGACATTTTTACGGCCTGTGATTGAGCATATTGCAAAATGTATATACGAATTAAAAGACAGATTAAAACCTAAAAGTAAAAGTCAAAAATCTGTATATTAATTGTCAAGAAAATGACCCAATTACAGTGAAACTAAAATTACTCTTTAAATTCAGTACATTCAATCTGAAATGGTGTTTTTCTAAAATAAATTTCTGTTTGATATGCAAACAGGCACCACAAACTCACAGAAAACTGCTGTTACACATCAATGTTAGAATGAATTAATAATCTAAATAAATATTAACCTCTCCTTGTAAGCTCCAACAAGAAACACCAAAGGAAAAAACACAACAACTGCATGTTACTCTTCAGACTCTGACTGTATTTTAGGACAGGTTGACCTCATAAATGACTTAACACTCCCCTGCAGACATGTAGAAAGACATGTTATAATAATCTGCCTTGAAAAATAATTTGTGTCTGATAGGGTTTTTCTTTTCAAGATTCAAGGTTTAATAGTCTTAAAACATTATCAGTTCCTCCTCCTCCATCGAAACATCCTGAATTTGAATATGCAAATATTTACCACAGATACACAATACCTCTGACATGACAATTCTTGTGATGTGTGATGCAAGCTTTAGTTTTTCAAACAGCACTCTGAACAAGCGTCAGTCTTGTCAAAGAGAAGAAGTTTTGAACATATTCTTTTGTTCAGAGGTACTTTAACCCATATGAGTAGTAGTTGAGCATATAGGCAGTAGCTTGCAGAGCCTTGTTTCAGCAAAAAAGAAACACATTATATTTTAAAAATGATTCATTAAAATCTGTCTCTTATATAGTTTTCCATATATTCTTATGAATCTGTAAAACCATGCAATCAAATGAGATTTTAAAATGTTCATTTAAAGTATGTGATATAGTGGAGCCCAGAGCTGTATACAGTCTGTTTTAACCAGAATGAAAATAACACTAGAAGCACACATTCTCTCTACTTTATTCTCTAGGACTTAATTATTCAAATGCAAAAGTGTTGGAAGAGCTAATAGTGCATTAATTAGTTTAGGGTTTGAAACAATTAAGTGCAGAAATAAATTTTTAAGACAGATGTGTAAATGATTCAGTACCTTTCTAGCAATGAAGTGGCAAAACTCTATTTGTATCTATAATTTGCTTGCTAAATAATCTAAATGCATTGAAAGTGCATGATTGCAGTCAGAATCCACTAAAGAAAAGTGATACGAAAGAACTGATGCCACTCATATTTGTTAGTTAAATATGAGGCTGGCTGGGTAGCTAGTTAACCAGAAAGATGTCCTCTGCCTGAAGGTAAAAGCTGCAAGCACTTTGAAAGCTCAGTATCTATCATTTGTTTCACAACAACATGAGTGTAAAATGTCCAATATATAGTTTAATATTATTGCTGCAGTACAGACTGAATGCAAAATGATTTATGAGATTTGCAGTTACTGGATGCAGCTACTGGCTGATAGTTTTGGTGTAGTTCTGAATGAGATCTTGGAAGTACTGCTGTGTATTTTTATGTGGCTGAAAAATAATGATGTAACATTTTGGGAAAAAATACCACAACAGAAAGGAGTAGAGACTGGAGAGTACAGCCAGGGCGTTAATAGTGTGGATGTATTTACCACGATAAAGCATGTACTCAGTGGCAAAGATGATCCATGTGAGGATCAGCAGCAGGAGGCAGAAGGTGATTGATTTGGCCTCATTGTAGTTTTTTGGCAGGTCTTTTCCCATGTAGGAGAAAATAAAGCAAAGGGAGCATAATGATGACAGTAAAATCACAGAACCAGAAGTTGCGATTAGATCAATGTCGCAGCTGAGTATGATTTCTCGTGGGTACCACACTGTCTCATTGTAAGGCTTTGGAGGGCCAGAAGAATAGCCAATAACAAGTATGAGAGCCTGGGTTGTAAATGCTGCAGTGATGACCAGCCACTGTCCGTGATATTTCATCCACCAGCTGTGGAGTTTGGGGAACTTGGCGGCGATTTTGAAAATGCAAACAATCTGAAAGGAGCGCACCACAAAACATGCCAGACAAACAGTGTAGAACAAGAAAAATGGCAGAAACCTCAAGACACAAGAAGAAACTGATGGCTGGCCAAAGTAAAAGAAAACACTGATGCTGCACAGACTGAGGCAGCCTAAAATCAGGAAGCACATGGGTCCCCCAGCAGATCTGACAACAGGCGTGTTGTAGTTAACAGCAAAGAGGACAGACACAGCTAGAGTGAGGCCCACCAAGGCCCCGGCCCCCAACATGATCAGTATGGCCCCGCTGTCTGTAAATGGGATGAACTCCACCAGCCGCTGGTTGCAGGATGTACTTCCCTCTGCAGACCATTCTGTGTCCTTGCAGCTGATGCAGCTGTAGGGATCCTCTGTTGTACATGAGAGACAACAAAAACAAGGTTAACTTCAGATACATTTCAGCCGTGATACAGTGTGCTCTCCTTCTATGAGTTAATTTACTGCTCTGACATGTGCAATGATCAGACTGAAAATGGAATCAACATGAAATAAGCGTTGAACCATCTCAGCCTATAAAAACCTGAAGAATAATCAGACGTTAGCTAACATCAAATCATGACTAACAGCATTGCTTTTACCTGTTTCCCTCCTCTCATGTATAATAACTCACCTGTGCTGTTGATATAAGTTCTATTTGGACAGATGATACAACTGAAGCAGCATTTGTGGATTCCATCTTGTTTTCTCACGTATCCTGTAGGACATTCTGGGGAACATACTGAAATAGGTACCTGTACAAGACAATTAATTAGCACAAAAGTAAATGTAAATGCAGGAAAGCCAGTAGTGCATGTTTTGATACTGTGGTTTGTTCGTGTCACGGCTATTTCTAATGGAAATCTTTGTGAATAAGTGCAGCAAGCCACACACACACACACCTACCTACCTATATAGAACCCAAAAGTACCACCAGAAAAAACTACTTACTGTTCCATTTGTGTACCACTGAATTTGGGAGCTGTTGATAAAGAAATTGATTGATGGATGAAAATGATAAAAGCCGATCTCCTGTGCTTTACCACTTTGATTCCAGAAAACTATATCATACATTCCGGATGTGGGGTCGCCGTTCTCATCAAACTGAATGCTCCGGTTTAAAAGTGTAAAGTTTGACTTCTTCAGCTCTGCTAGAACCTGAGATGGGAGCACACAGATAAGATCCCTATTACTGATATCACAATGAGTTAATAGGTCACAAAGACATATTGGAGCAGTATAAAAATCAGATTGTTAAATTGAATAAATAAACTATTTTTAGACTCACCATATGTGGGTACACTGTGATATTGCCATTGCATTTAGCAACGCCACATTGCAAGACCTTGTGTAAGGCATGGGCGACGGCATAAACAGCAGAATAAACAGGAAAGGAGAACGTTGGGTCAATGGAGACCACATCCTCTGGACTGAGGCCACTGCAGTTGCAAACCTGACTACAAAGCATGCTTTGTTCTGTATTTTCACAATGTGGCTGGCTTTTGCTCGAATAGATAAAGTCATTAAATCCAGGTATTGGCACCACTGGCTGAGACACCCCAAGCACAGTTCCAATATTTTTGATTTCTTTCATCTTGGGGAGCTTTTTGTTCAAGGACCAGGTGTCTAATGCTATCCACACCTTGTCAGTGATGTTTAGTTGCATTGCCGATTTAATAAGAGCTTCAGCAGTCAGTTTTGTAGTAAAAACAATAATAACCTGTATCTTCTGTGCCTCGATCTGATGGAACATCTGCGAGTAATTAGTTTTGTCATTGAGGCCTTTGTTATACGCCATGCAGATCTCAGTATCCACAATCCTCTTTATGAACAATTCCAGTCCATCATTCCCATAATCATTATCATTGTTCAAGAAAGCAACCCAGCGCCACTTGAAGTACAGTACGATGTTAACAATCACTTCTATGGGTTTTTTGTTGGAATGCACTGTTCGCAGAAAAGAGGGAAATTTAGCTTTCTTTGAAAAGGCAGAGCTAGCAGCTCCATAACTGACCTGTCGAAAGAATGAGAGAAACTGTCACTATTCTGTTAATAATAAACCGCCAAACATAGTGTTTAAAGCTGTTCCAATTTGTAAAAACCTATATTAATATAAATGTTTGTCACGATATTTGGAGAACTTACCACAGGAAAGAAATTCATCATGAGGAGCGGGGTTACAGTGAAGGTGTCGGTGCTTGTAAAAGGACCAACCACTGCTATCATTTTGGACAGATTCTTGGGATTTTCACCCCAAGGTTGGATCCCATTATTGACTGAGATGAGTTTCAAAATTCCTGGGAAACTCTGCGTATCTGAGCAGTGATCAAATATGTCATAGCCGAGAGATACATTTGGCAGTAGGTTGGTGGAATTATTGATTTGCTCTACAGCGAATCTCATCAGCTGAAACCTCCGATAACTTGACAAGATGAAGTGCTGACTGTGAACAGGAAAAGCAAAGCAGAGGTGATTTCAGTTAAATCAACACTTTAAGTCAGGGCTGTCAAACTCATTTTAGTTCAGGGGCCATATTCAGCCCAATTTGACCTCAAATGTGCCCAAAATCAGAACATAATAACCAATAAATAACCACAATTCCAAATTTTACCCTTTATTTTAGTGCAAAAAAGTACGTTCTGAAAATGTTCACATTTAATGAATTATCTTTTTACAGAACATTATGAATTGCCTGAAATGTCTTTAGAAAAATAAGTGAAATTTTAACAATATTATGCCTCAGTTCATCATTTACACATTACAACTTCCAGGTAACAGTGCGTCTAACCACAAAAAGACACAAAACAACCCCAAAAAAACTAGAAAACAACCTGAAAGAAGCAGAACACAACCACAAAGAGGCAGAATACAATTAAAAGACAGAAAACAGCCTGATACAGGTGGAATACAACCACAAAAAAACAACCTGAAAGAGGCAGAATATGACCACAAAAAGACAGAATACATTCTATAAAATTTATACATAAAAAATACGTAAAAGTTGTGGCAGTGCATGAATAATAGGGTTCCACCACATTCTGTCGTACTGAAGCTGCTGATTCACATTTTATCGTTCAATGTCTTTAAATATTTTCATATTAAGGACTCATTTTCACCTCGTAGATTTTAAACTTTGCAAAATCATCCTGTGGGCTGGAGTGGACCCTCTGGTGGGCTGGTTTTGGCCCACAGCCCTTATGTTTGACACCCCTGCTTTAAGTCCTGAGATCCCCACACAGTTGTAAATGTTACACAAAGTAACAGATTTAGTGCTGTAGAGCAGCTTTGATAATGCAGCAAATGATTAGGTTAATTAGAATTGGGATGAATGTTGTTTAATCAACTAAAAATAGAGATCTGTAGTGAGAAAAGGGAGTATGATCATGTATATTAAGAATTTCACCTCATCTGCAAAGTTTTGTTACAAAACTCACCTGGAGCAGTCGATGGCTTCTGGTCTGTCCCGATAAGGACTGCTGCTGCTGTAATGAATGTCAAAAATTCCCCCAATCAAATAATCTCCTTCCAGCTGAAATTCTGAGGTTTGGGCCATGCATTGACTCCAGACATGGAGAAGAGATCCCAGCAGACACAGAGGAGCTAGAAAATGGCTCATTGTTGTAGTTAGCATTTACCCATCTGATGTTCACTCTTTGAAATTAGTTCAGCTTTTTAAAAGTTACACAATTCCTAATGGCAAGCTCTCAGTGTTCATTTCACTATTCTTTGAACTGCATGACTTCAACTGTCATAAATACATATTTAAAATGGTCGAAGGAGAATTCACAAATCAGTATGCAAAACTACTAAGCTATACAAGACTCTCTACCATGAGTACAGCAAGTGGATCTGCTATTGTTATTTTGAAGTAGTGAAGTAGTTTCCTGCAGTGACTACCACTGAAAATACAGTTAATTTGGAGTTAAAATCAGTAGTTGGCATCTAAAAAGGCAAGCTTTGGCACACGGGAAAACTAGAAACTGACACATGACCCAGTAGACCTGAGGACCACAAAGCTTGTTGATGCTCATAAAATATAGCTTATATAGTGAAGAAAAGACTTCACCACAAGCCTCCAAAACAGTCTGGAACAAGGTTCTATGGACTGATAAAACAAAAATCAACACCTATCCAGTGTATAGATGAAAATAAGGAGGAGCTCATGACCTAAAGCACCTGTTAAACATGGATCTGTTGTAGTTTGGGCATATATGCCTGCCAATAAACTGGAACACTGCAGCTACGGGTGATTTCACACATATCAGAAGCAGCAGGATAATATACTGCATATATATATATATATATATATATATATATATATATATATATATATATATATATATATATATATATATATATATATATATATATTAGTTTTGATTGAACACTTCAGGCCATTGTCTTGCTGGAAAACAAATCTTTTCGTAAGTTGCAGTTCTCTTACAGTCTGCATGATGTTACCCTCCAGGATTTCCTTATACTTTGCCTGCTGCCGAGAAGTGTTGCCACATTATGATGCTGCCACTGCCATGCTTCACAATAGTTAAGGTGTTCAGAGGGATAGTGTGTTTGTGATGATGTGCAGCATTCTGAGTCTAGTTTGAAGGCCAAATCCTCAGTTTTGGTCTTATCAGATTAAAGAACCTTCTTCCAGTTGACGTCAGACATTTCACCTGCATTCTGACAAACTTTAGCTAAGATTTTATCAACACTGGCTTTGTCCTTCTCCATAAAGCTTTGACCGATGAAGAACTGGCAACAGTTGGTGTATGCACAGTCTCTCCCATGTCAGCCACTGAAGCTCCATCAGAGGAGTCATAGATGTCTTGGTGGCCTCTCTCACAACTGTCTTTCTCTCAGTTTTTAAAAACGGCCTTCTCCAAGTACATTTATGCGCATGCCATATTCCTTCCATTTCTTGATGAAGGATTTAACTGAATTCCAAGTATTTTTGTATCCATTCCCTGACTTATGCTTTTCGATACCTTTTCACGGAGTTGTTTGGCGTTTTCTTTGGTCTTGACGGTGTAGTTCTATCTAGGAGTACTAATTTACTAGTAATTGGACCTTCCAGATCCAGGGGTTTTAATGCTACAGTCACTTGAGACACATTCAGTGTGTTCATATGTTCTCCAGTTTACTAACCAGCTGTCTATACTTGTCTTAAATTAGGTGAGCCAGTTTTCTGTTTTTTTTCATCAGTTGATGTTACTTTGCATAAATCTATTTTCACATGGACATGAAAGAGCTGTTTTTTGTGCGTTTTTATCAATAATTCAATTAAATTGGAAATGATTCAGTGTGGAAAAGCAATAAAAGGGATAAATTCCAAGGGCACTGAATGCTTTTTATAGGCATTATATATATTCATCCATTTTCTATACCCCGCTTAATAGTCATGAGGGTCACAGGAGTGCTGGAGTCTATCCCAGCTGACTTAGGGTGAAGGCAGGGGACACAGGGCCACACAATCACATTCACACCAACAGACAATTTAGAATCACCAACTAACCTCAGCATGTTTGTGGACTGTGGGAGGAAGCTGGAGAACCTGGAGAAAACCCACACATGTACAGGTAGAACATGCAAACTCCATGCAGAAAGATCCCAGGAAGGCCGGGACGTGAACCGAGTATCTTCTAGCTGTGAGGCGACAGAGCTAACCACTGAGCCACTGTGCAGCCCACGGCATTGTAAATAGGGTTAGGGTTGTATATAAGTTTAAATACAGTAATTAAAATATGTGGCAGTGTGCAGATAAAATACCTGGAAAACGTGACCAAAGATGATCTCTTCATACACTACGCAGCTTTCTGTTAACCAGTGCAGAACCACTTTGTTCTCTTCTTGCTTTGTTACACAAATTATGCATGAAGGTGTGAAAGTTAGTCCAGGCTTAACTGAAACTGTCAATAACTGACACAAGAAAATGTAGCCTTGATGTTTATTCTGAAAACATTTTCCCCTTATATATACCTTTTATTTTGATAATCTAATGAAACATTTTTGTTTTGAGTCAGTCTTGCCATAGAGGTGAGCCATGAATGACGGCACGGAAGTTGAGATGAGGTTGTAAGATCGCATGTCACAAGCAAATACACACAAATTCATTAATTAATTCAACCCGGTGTCTTTGGCTTATGCTAAAATGCAGCACCCTTTTACAAATGAGTTCTGCATGATCGAACCTTTGGCCACACTGAGGTCATTTGACGGAAGATCATTTGCAATCACTCTGTGTGTGACAGTGATGGATAGTCAGACAGTGACCTGAAGTATCACCAAAGTTTGAGTTTGAACTCCTGGTTCTGCTTGAAAGGAGGACATGGGGCCGAAGAGATAGACAGGAGAGAAGAGAGGCCAACTGGGGTGATGGAGCGGTTGCTAAAAAAATCTAGGTATGAGGGTTTTGGAAGTCATGGGATGGGGTAAAGTACTTTACAATATGTTTTGGAGGTAAGTAATAACTGCTGTGGAATATTTGCACTTTACTTTCAAGAAGTCACTTGCTAATCTATAGTATGGCTTGCTCTTTTTGTTTCTGTGTCAGTTAATGTGAAGTTTGACTCTCCAGATGTAATGGTCCTTTCTTTCACTCAACCAACACAACATGTTTTGGTGAACTTGTACTCCATGTTTAAAGAGGAGAAATATATACTAAAGTCTATAAGAGTGCTACATTTAATCATGATATTCTCACTTTGTCTGTTACTGACTGGGATTTCACTGCTAGAGTCCAGTTTTGCAGCATAATTGTTCAGTTTTTGGAGCACAGCTCTGTTAGGTGAGTATTACAGCGCTGCGTTCCCAATGGCCAGTTGCTTTTGGATGGACAGCTCAGTCAGAATCAGAGGTGCAACAAGTGGTAAATGATTTTCTCCTACCAACTTCTATAGATGTGACCGGGGTCATCAGCAGCAGGCCGAAGCAAACAACAAACAAACATTAATGGGCCACATTATTTAAATCCATTCAGTGGCTCAGTATCATTTAAAAATGTATTTATTACAAAAATGCAAGACAAATTAGGAAGACTGTTAACCTTACTGGCTACTGATAGTACAACCTTTTAAAATCCTGAAGCAACGTCTAAATGACATGAAAATGTTTTTACATATCTATGTATACTATCGTTCAAAAGACTGGGGTTACCCAGATAATTTCATCTTTTGAAAACTCACATGTTTATTCATGTGCTAACATAACTGCACAAGGGTTTTCTAGTCATCTATTAGCCTTTCAGGGCTACACAGTGGCTTGGTGGTTATTACTTTGGCCTTGCAGCTAGAAGATCCCCAGTTCATGTCCTGGTCTTCCCAGGATCTTTCTGTATGGAGTTTGCATGTTCTCCCTGTGCATGCGTGGGTTTTCTCCAGGTACTCCAGTTTCTTCCCACAGTCCAAAAACAAGCTGATGTTAATTGGTGATTCTAAATTGTCTGCTGGTGTGAATGTGAGTGTGATTGTCTGTATGTGTAGTCCTGTGACAGACTGGTGACCTGTCCAGGGTGTCCCCTGCCTCCACCCTAAGTCAGCTGTGACCAGAATGAGGAATCAGTGGTGTACAGATAATGGATAGATGGAATTATGCCATCACCCTAAAAAACAGCTGAGCCATCCCTCCACACCTGTACAATAGACAGTATTCCAATGGATATGTACATTAATTTTTGCACTATGAACAGCATTCTCTACTTTTTGCACTCTATCATCATGTAGCAATTATCATTTTGCACTACTGTGTTTATATATTCTTTTGAACAGTAGTGTATGTATGTAAGATTTTTGTCAAAAATTCATCAGCAAAAATTCTGCAGAGTTTTCCCAAGTGGTTTAAAAGGTGAAAGAGACGTGAAGTTATAAGTAAATTTAACACTCCTGTGTACTTTCATTTCAACTTCTCCCTAAATTTATTTACATTCATTTTCATTTAGTTTATTTTTGTTTGATTATCGGGAAATATTGTTTACTTATTATGACACACATTACATCCCATAATAAGTTGGCCAAAACCTGAAAGAACAATTATCATGCACTAAGTACATAAGCACAGAAATGAAGAGCACATATACAGTACCCTGGCCTGCATATCATATTTTTTGTGACTATATGCTGTTTCCTTTATGTATTTTGATATTTTGGGTGTTTTTTTTTCTTTTTTGCACCCTTTATCTGGTCCTGACTAATGATTTTTTTCTGGCCCATTGTATCCCCTGACTGTATTTGAGCCAAACAGCGTTGTTGATGATGAGCAAACTTCCTCTTGACCAAAAATTTACATTAAATCCCTGTCTGGTGTTTGCCAGGAGGAAGCCTTTATTATTCCAGGGTAATGAGTTAAATCTTCCACACACAAATTCAGCTGCACAAAAGATCTACCATCTACAGTTTTAATCTCAATGCAAAACATAATACAACATTCTTCATTTACATGTTAATTACACTGAAAGGAGAAACTGATGGGGTCATTCTTTATTAATTTTCTAGGCTTGTATGACACAAAGACACTATTTAACTCTGCACCATTATATGTGCAGCTGTAGTATGGTGCAGAGTATTATTAAACAATGTTGGAACAATTAATTATCTTTTTCAGCATTATGATTTAGAAAACATTTTCATATCAGCACATATCAGACAACAAATGTATTTAATCAGATGTAGCTGTGACAAGTCAGTGTTTGCTCATAAAAAGTGCACATAGGTCAGACTTTAAAGTGAAGCACTGCCTTGATGTGGTCAAACGTGTGTTACAGCAACCCCCATAAACCAAAAAACAGAACACACACAGCCATTTTGTGTTTTTATTGAATCACACTTCCAATTACAAAACTGCTGTACATGCAAATCTGTATATTACAATTAATGCCGGGCTCCCCATCATTACGCTTGTGTGGCTGAATGTCCTGAAGTTCTTATAATTAGTTAAATTTCATTTCAGAGTGGATGTTTTCAGTATAATATACGTTGAATTTAACAGCTGCACAAGCTTGAATCTGGTCAGCAATATTCAATTGGTTCAAAATTACAACTCATCACAACTACTCCTTTACATGGTGTGAAGTTATTTTACACAATACATATAAAAACATATTTCCACTATTACCATTGGTTGACTCTATGTTTTATGCTTTTAATTGCATATGAGACACAAAAGAAGTACATGAAGGCAAAGTTTCAAGATTTTGCTTATTAGTGCATTCCTCAGTAAAACTAATGAATAATCATTTTAAAATATTTCACGTAATTAGATTCCAACAAAATGAAACTAAGATGTTTTACAGCACTATGTACATTTATTTAAACTATCTGGACCATAAAGCTAAATATCCTCAGTCCTCTGTTTAGTGGATGCAGCTACTGGCTAATAGTTTTGGTGTAGTTCTGAATGAGACCTTGGAAGTACTGCTGTGTGTTTTTGTGGGGTTGAAATATAATGATGTAACATTTGGGCAAAAAATACCACAACAGAAAGGAGTAGAGACTGGAGAGTACAGCCAGGGCGTTAATAGTGTGGATGTATTTACCACGATAAAGCATGTAAACAGTGGCAAAGATGATCCATGTGAGGATCAGCAGCAGGAGGCAGAAGGTGATTGATTTGGCCTCATTGTAGTTTTTTGGCAGGTCTTTTCCCATGTAGGAGAAAATAAAGCAAAGGGAGCATAATGATGACAGTAAAATCACAGAACCAGAAGTTGCGATTAGATCGATGTCGCAGCTGAGTATGATTTCTCGTGGGTACCACACTGTCTCATTGTAAGGCTTTGGAGGTGCAGAAGAATAGCCAATAATAAGTAACAGGGCCTGAGTGACAAACGCTGCAGTGATGACCAGCCACTGTCCGTGATACTTTATCCACCAGCTGTGGAGTTTGGGGAACTTGGCGGCGATTTTGAAAATGCAAACAATCTGAAAGGAGCGCACCACAAAACATGCCAGACAAACAGTGTAGAACAAGAAAAATGGCAGAAACCTCAAGACACAAGAAGAAACTGATGGCTGGCCAAAGTAAAAGAAAACACTGATGCTGCACAGACTGAGGCAGCCTAAAATCAGGAAGCACATGGGTCCCCCAGCAGATCTGACAACAGGCGTGTTGTAGTTAACAGCAAAGAGGACAGACACAGCTAGAGTGAGGCCCACCAAGGCCCCGGCCCCCAACATGATCAGTATGGCCCCGCTGTCTGTAAATGGGATGAACTCCACCAGCCGCTGGTTGCAGGATGTACTTCCCTCTGCAGACCATTCTGTGTCCTTGCAGCTGATGCAGCTGTAGGGATCCTCTGTTGTACACAACAGATGAACAAAAGACAAGGTTAGATGCATTTCAACTGTTTCTACAGCATTCTCTCTAAGGAGAGAATACTGTAGAATTAGAATCAGCACAAATGTTAACCCATCTTAACCTAGATTAGATCCCTTCAAATCAATAGTTACAGCACTGCTTTTACCTGTTTCCTTCCTCCTATGAATAATAATTTACCTGTGATGTTGATATAAGTTCCATTTGGACAAATGTGACAAGTGAAGCAGCATTTGTGGATTCCATCTTGTTGTCTCGCGTATCCTGCAGGACATTCTGGGGAACATACTGAAGCAGGCACCTACACAATACAATTATTTAGCACAGAGGTAAATGTAAATGCAGGGAGTACTGCAAAGGGACGAGGCAAATGATAGCGAATCAGCAGCAATTATACAGAATTTTTCATTTCTAAATGGGTTTTGCAAAATTTAAACATCATTGCACCTTATATTGACCCTTTGATGCATAACAGGCATCAAAAATGACCCTTGTTCAATGGAAAGTTGGTACCTCGACCCATGTTGTGCATCAAAGGGTTAAGAAATCCCTGCAATTTGCACAATACACACCCACCATAGCTTGATATTGTTGATATTGGGGTCATGCAGTAATGGGAAAACCAAAAAAACTATTTTTAATCACAACATTTTGTATAAATGGGAAAAATGTACTTACTGTTCCATTTGTGTGCCACTGAATTTTAGTGCTGTTGATGAAGAAAGTGAATGACGGAGGAAAATTATAGAAGCCGATCTTCTGCACATCACCACTGTCATTCCAAAAAACTACATTGTAGGATCCAAACATGGGGTCACCGTCCTCATTAAACCGAATGCTTTGGTTTAAAAGTGTGAAATTAGACTTCTTCAGCTCTGCTAGAACCTGATGTGGATAAACAAAGATTAGAATACTTGCATCAGCTCAGAATGGACATTGGAGGTGTTGTTTTCGATGCACCTCGACAATTCTACACAACTCTTGACATAATTTAAGTTTTGTTGATGTTGTTGTCTAGAGGCTCTAGCTATACAGGATGAATGTGTGAAAGACAGATTCAGGACAGAAAAGAACAAGAATTTCAATCAATTTCAGCCTGCAAGATAAACTAGTCAGAAACAGGAATTACTGTGCTCTTACCATGGTAGGGTTGACTGTAATGTTGCCATTACACCCGTCAGCTCCACATTGCAATGCCTTGTGTAAAGCATGGGCGATGGAATACACAGCAGAATAGACAGTAAAAGAGAAAGACTGCTCTGCAGCAAGGATCTCCTCAGCACTGCAGTTGCAAATCTGACCACAAACCATCTTTTGCTCTGTATTTTTGCAACGAGTCTGGGTTTTTAATGAGTAGATAAAATCACTGAAACCCGGCACTGGAATTATTTGTTCAGAAACCCCGATTACAGTTCCAATACTTTTGATTCCTTTTTTCTTGGGAAGCCTCTCATTTAAGGACCATGCATCCCCTGCTATCCACACCTTGTCAGTGACATTTGATCTAATTGCTGCATTAATGAGATCCTCAGCGATCCATTCAACAGCAAAAACAATAATGACATTTATCTTCATTGCCTCTATCTGTCTAAATATTTTGGAATAATCTGTGTTGTCATCGAGGCCTTTGGTGTACGGCAGGCAGATCTCAGTGTCCTTAATCTTCTTTATAAACATGTCTACGACATCTTTGCCATAGTCATCATCAATGTACAGGAAAGCAACCCAGCGCCATTTGAAGTGTTTCACAATGTGAACAACCACATCTATGACGTCCTGATTGGGACGCACTGTCCGTAAGAAAGATGGAAAATTCTGTTTTCTTGAAAAGATAGAACTAGCAGCTCCATAACTAACCTGTTGAGAGAGTAGTGGAGAAGTAGTCATTATTTTAAACAAATGTTTGATTGATTGATATGAAATAATATTTGTCACTTCATTAAAAAATGGTAAAGTAATAGAGATCAGGTGGCAGATTTACCAAAGGAATGAGATCCATCATGAAGAGTGGAGCCACAGTCCGAGTCTGAGTGCTTTGAAAAGCTCCGATCGCTCCTATCACTGTGGATCGTTTCTTATGTGGTTCACCCCAAGGTTGGATCTCATTATTGACTGAGATGAAATTTAAAATTCCTTGGAAACTCTGAGTATCTGAGCAGTGGTCAAATACCTCGTAGCCGAGAGATTCTTTTGGCAGTAGGTTGGTGGAGTTATTGATTTGCTCTACAGCGAATCTCATCAGCTGAAACCTCCGATAGTTTGACAGAACAAAATTATGACTGTGGGGAGAGAAGGGCTCAGTGTAGGAATTAAGATAATCAATAAAACACTCAACACTACCAATTCTGGGATCTCTGAAAAGATATGAATAAATAAAGAAGGATTTTGTGCTACAAGCAGTGAGGACAGCAGAGCAGACCTGATGTCTTCCAACGACTTTGACATTATAGGAATTCATTTGATTGGTTGAAGAGAAATTTGGTAGCAGCTCTAGCTACTGAACTGTTGAATGAGGAATAATCTATTGCTACATGTGCTTTTCATTAGTTTTTATTCAGAAGAATCCTTAGAAAACTCACCTAGAGCAGTCGATGGCTTCTGGTCTGTTGTGAATAGGAGTACCATTGACTTGATGAATATTAAAAATTCCACCAATCAAATAATCTCCTTCCAGGTGAAACTCTGAGGCCGGAACAATGCATTGAGCCAAGGCATGTAGAACAGATCCCAGCAGACACAACGATAAAAGAACATGTTTCATTGTTGCAGTTACCATTTGGCAATTTAATATAAACTCTAATGCGATTTGTTCTCCTCTGTAAGTTGTCAGACACTAGTGATAGTGAAGCTTCCAGGATTATTTCCATCTACTTGTGAATGCATGAGGTATTGTAAAGACCTATAATGGTGGAAAGCAAATTTACAGATCAGTATGCAAACATGGGACTGCTGCTGCAGTGTTCCTGTGAAATACAGATTAATCACAACATTAACACCACCTACCTGGGACTATGAAGGTCACTCTCAATTGTGGAAGAAGTATCAACCTTTACTAAAGTAAAAGCACATTACAGTAGGCTAATGTAAACGTACTGCATTACAAGGAGAAGTCCTGCATGAAAAATCTGACTTAGGTGAAAGTACAAAGGTTTTATCAGCAATAGATTGACTGTTGTCCACATTGTTCCTGTGTGTGAAGTCCTGTGGTGAGAATGATGAAAGAATATCTATCCAAACTTGTCACGGATCTCAACCAGCAGTTCTATATAGATCTATATTTAGATATATTTATAATTTCCTATACATTGTGGTTGTTTGTGTGTATGCGCCAGTCAGTCACAACACTAACAGGTGAATAAAAACATTAACTTTCTTGTTGCATTAGCACCTGTCAAGGGGTAGGATATATTAGAAAGATTAGAAAGCGAGGGATGTGTTGGAAGCAGGAGAAAGGATGAACCACAAGAATGTCAGCAACCTTGACAAGGGCCAAACTGTGATGGTCAGATGACTGGTGTGTTCCCAGTATGCAGTGGTTCATGGCAAAAGTGAACAGACATCAGGCTCATGTGCCCCCAAAGGCTCACTGATGGACTTGGGGGCACCGGGTGGTCCATTAGACCCACATAATGTGGCACAAAACAGAACACACACACACAACCATTTCCGGTTTTATTGAATACATTTGCAATTTCAAAACTGCTATATACACAAATTCATACTACAGTAATGCTACAGTTAAAATAATTAAGCTTGTGTTTATCATGACCAAATGTCCTGAAGCTTTTAAATAATCATATTTCATGTCAGAGTGTATGTTTTAAGCATATTTTCACATTGAATTTAACTGCATGTAAGTCTGAATGTCATCAGCAATATCCATACAATACCCATCAAATCAACATTGGCATTGGCCTGTATCTTTACTGTTTTAATATAATGAACTTTACAAATTCGTACACATCTTTCTACATTTGTTGTACAATATTCCAAATGTATTTTCAGAGGAATAATGTCAAATATATATTGTAAGAGACTGAAACATGTCAAGTTATTTTATAAAACAATACATGCAAAAACATATTTCCATTATTATCGTTAGCTGACCGTATGTAATGTTTGATTAAAAAGATTACATATGATGGTATGCTATATGAGATACAAAAGAAGTACATGAAAGTAAAGTTTCAAGATTTTGCTTCTTAATACATTCCTCAGTAAAACAAATTAATAACCATTTAATAATATCTCACACAATTAGGTTACAACAAAATAAAACTAAAAAAGTTTCATAGCACTATGTACTTTAATTTAAACTATCTGCTCTATAAAGCTAAATCCCGTCAGCCGTCTGTCGACAAAAACTCGTGTTTCATGGATGCAGCTACTGGCTAATAGTTTTGGTGTAACTCTGAATGAGACCTTGGAAGTACTGCTGCGTATTTTTGTGAGGTTGAAATATAATGATGTAACATTTGGGCAAAAAATACCACAACAGAAAGAAGTAGAGACTAGAGAGTACAGCCAGGGCGTTAATAGTGTGGATGTATTTACCACGATAAAGCACGTAAACAGTGGCAAAGATGATCCATGTGAGGATCAGCAGCAGGAGGCAGAAGGTGATTGATTTGGCCTCATTGTAGTTTTTTGGCAGGTCTTTTCCCATGTAGGAGAAAATAAAGCAAAGGGAGCATAATGATGACAGTACAATTAAAGGACCATAATTTTTTAAAAGACTATTGTCACAGCTGAGTATGATTTCTCGTGGGTACCACACTGTCTCATTGTAAGGCTTTGGAGGGCCAGAAGAATAGCCAATAACGAATACAAGAGCCTGAGTGACAAACGCTGCAGTGATGACCAGCCACTGGATGTGATACTTTATCCACCAGCTGTGGAGTTTGGGGATCTTGGCGGCGATTTTGAAAATGCAAACAATCTGAAAGGAGCGCACGACAAAACATGCCAGACAAACAGTGTAGAACAAGAAAAATGGCAGAAACCTCAAGACACAAGAAGAAACTGATGGCTGGCCAAAGTAAAAGAAAACACTGATGCTGCACAGACTGAGGCAGCCTAAAATCAGGAAGCACATGGGTCCCCCAGCAGATCTGACAACAGGCGTGTTGTAGTTAACAGCAAAGAGGACAGACACAGCTAGAGTGAGGCCCACCAAGGCCCCGGCCCCCAACATGATCAGTATGGCCCCGCTGTCTGTAAATGGGATGAACTCCACCAGCCGCTGGTTGCAGGATGTACTTCCCTCTGCAGACCATTCTGTGTCCTTGCAGCTGATGCAGCTGTAGGGATCCTCTGTTGTACATGAGAGATGGAAAGACAGACAACAAAGACTAACTTCAGAGAGTCTAGAAACAGCAGTTTTAGGCACCTAGTCTGTGATACAGCATGCTCTCCTAATATGAGCTTTAACTTAATCTTAAACTTGCCTAAAAGTTTACAATTTGCAATCACATACTCTAGATGTAATTGTAACACGACAGCTAATTTACTGTTCTGCCATGTGCAGGGATCAGAATAAAAATAGTATCAACATGAAATGAGCGTTTTACCTGTTTCCCTCCTCTCATGTATAATAACTCACCTGTGCTGTTGATATAAGTTCCATTTGGACAGATGATACAACTGAAGCAGCATTTGTGACTTCCTTCTTGTTTTCTCACGTATCCTGCAGGACATTCTGGGGAACATACTGAAATAGGTACCTGTACAAGACAATTAATTAGCACAAAAGTAAATGCAGGAAGGGAGTACTATAACAGACTGAGGTAAATAATAAGGAAGCAGCAGTAACTATGTAGATTGTTGAAATTGTAAGTGGGTTTATGGCTGCACAGTGGCTCGGTGGTTAGCACCGTTGCCCCACAGCTAGAAGATCCCTGGTTCTCATCTCGGCCTGAGATCTTTCTGCATGGAGTTTGCATGTTCTCCCTGTGCATGTGTGGGTTTTCACCAGGTTCTCCGGCTTCCTCCCACAGTCCAAAAATATGCTGAGATTAACTGGTAACTCTAAGTTGTCTGTAGGTGTGAATATGAGTGTGATTGTTTGTCTCTATGTGTATTCCTGTGTTAAACTGGTGACCTGTCCAGACTGTCCCCTGCTTTTGCCTTAAGTTAGTAATGGATGGATAAATGGATTTTGCAAAATTTAACCACTATTGCACATTATATTAAGACATCCCTGAATTTTGCACAACAGATACCTCACCATAGCTTGATATTGTCGATATTGGGGTCATGCAGTAATGGGAAAACCAAAGCAAATTATTTTTAATCACCACATTGTGTATAAATGGGAAAAATGTACTTACTGTTCCATTTGTGTGCCACTGAATTTTAGTGCTGTTGATGAAGAAAGTGAATGACGGAGGAAAATTATAGAAGCCGATCTTCTGCACATCACCACTGTCATTCCAAAAAACTACATTGTAGGATCCAAACATGGGGTCACCGTCCTCATTAAACCGAATGCTTTGGTTTAAAAGTGGGAAATTAGACTTCTTCAGCTCTGCTAGAACCTGATGTGGATAAACAAAGATTAGAATACTTGCATCAGCTCAGAATGGACATTGGAGGTGTTGTTTTCGATGCACCTAAACTGCATTCTCAGTTACATTTTAAGGGGATATGTCTTTCCTCCAGGATCAACTTTGGTTGTTGTGTTTCCAAATAGGTTTCTAATTAACATGTTGTTGTGATTTATTGTATTGCTTTCCTACAGTCTGACTAATCATATATTGGATGAAGCAGGACTGGTCACTCTGCTAATCCATAAAATGAAGGAGAAGCTTCAAAGATGGACTGTATTTTAACCCAAACCATGATATTTCCCAAAACCTACCCAAGTAGTTTTTGGCGTTTAAAAATGATCAAATTGTGAAACTGAACCGCAAATTCTAGGGTGAAAATGTTGCATTTTAACTCATGCCACCATCACCATCTTCATCTACCTCACAGAGATTTTGTGGCAACTGGAGAATTGCGATGTTTGCTCCTACGTCATTTAAGACTGGGAGAAATTAAGCTTTCTTTAACCTGTAAATGAGAATGCAGTTTAGCTGTATTGGAAAGGAGTGCACTCATCAAAGTCATAAGTTTAGACAACAGCAATTAGAATAGTTTGTGCCTTTATTGCCAGTAAGAAAAAGTGAGTGAAACCATAGCATTTAATAACATTATGCTTTGGCAGCAAGGATTCTTGGATTTTCTTTATTTGAAGTCATTGTGTTGCAAACTGTTTTGAGCCATTGTCCTGTTGCATTGGTTGATTTCTGGCTTTACCAAGCAGACTGCCAGTCTGATGTTATCCTGATGGACACTTTGATAGACTTGCAAATTAATTTCCATCTTTATGATGGTGACCTGTCCACGCCCAGCAGCATCAGAGCATGCCCATATCATGACGTTCCCCCGACTCTGATATGATGTTTTCATGTTGGCAAGCACTTCTACTGCTATTCATAACGCAGCATGTTCTGAACAAATAATTCACCCTTAGTTTAATCAGTTCACAAAACATTTCCCCAGCACGGCATGCAGTGATGTTTGTCTTTTTGTTTTGGAAGAGCAATGGTTTCCTAGTTTGTGTCCTGCCATGGACATTAGACTTCATGCACCGTCGTTAGCATCATGAACAGAGACTCTGGGGTTCTTTTCTTTTCTGCACTGATTATTTTGCATTTTGTGTTTTAGCTGGGCCTTCAGCAGGAAACTGAAAGTTAGTGCCAGCCCACACTTCTGATCTCGCTTCACTAGTTAGATTACCGTTTTTGCAAATGACACCACTTAGCTTTTCTTGATGTTATTAATCTAGAGGCTCATATACTTTTTCCATCCTACACATTAGAAATGTTTGAATTATGTATTCAATGCAGACAAGAACAAGAATTTCAATTATTTTCAGACTGTAAGATAAACTCTTCAGGAAGAAACAGTAAAAAAAAAAAATAAAATCAGATAGGAAGAATATAATAAAGGAATTACTGTGCTCTTACCATGGTAGGGTTGACTGTAATGTTGCCATTACACCCGTCAGCTCCACATTGCAATGCCTTGTGTAAAGCATGGGCGATGGAATACACAGCAGAATAGACAGTAAAAGAGAAAGACTGCTCTGCAGCAAGGATCTCCTCAGCACTGCAGTTGCAAATCTGACCACAAACCATCTTTTGCTCTGTATTTTTGCAACGAGTCTGGGTTTTTAATGAGTAGATAAAATCACTGAAACCCGGCACTGGAATTATTTGTTCAGAAACCCCGATTACAGTTCCAATACTTTTGATTCCTTTTTTCTTGGGAAGCCTCTCATTTAAGGACCATGCATCCCCTGCTATCCACACCTTGTCAGTGACATTTGATCTAATTGCTGCATTAATGAGATCCTCAGCGATCCATTCAACAGCAAAAACAATAATGACATTTATCTTCATTGCCTCTATCTGTCTAAATATTTTGGAATAATCTGTGTTGTCATCGAGGCCTTTGGTGTACGGCAGGCAGATCTCAGTGTCCTTAATCTTCTTTATAAACATGTCTACGACATCTTTGCCATAGTCATCATCAATGTACAGGAAAGCAACCCAGCGCCATTTGAAGTGTTTCACAATGTGAACAACCACATCTATGACGTCCTGATTGGGACGCACTGTCCGTAAGAAAGATGGAAAATTCTGTTTTCTTGAAAAGATAGAACTAGCAGCTCCATAACTAACCTGTTGAGAGAGTAGTGGAGAAGTAGTCATTATTTTAAACAAATGTTTGATTGATTGATATGAAATAATATTTGTCACTTCATTAAAAAATGGTAAAGTAATAGAGATCAGGTGGCAGATTTACCAAAGGAATGAGATCCATCATGAAGAGTGGAGCCACAGTCCGAGTCTGAGTGCTTTGAAAAGCTCCGATCGCTCCTATCACTGTGGATCGTTTCTTATGTGGTTCACCCCAAGGTTGGATCTCATTATTGACTGAGATGAAATTTAAAATTCCTTGGAAACTCTGAGTATCTGAGCAGTGGTCAAATACCTCGTAGCCGAGAGATACTTTTGGCAGTAGGTTGGTGGAGTTATTGATTTGGTCTACAGCGAATCTCATCAGCTGAAACCTCCGATAGTTTGACAGAACAAAATCATGACTGTGGGGAGAGAAGGGCTCAGTGTAGGAATTAAGATAATCAATAAAACACTCAACACTACCAATTCTGGGATCTCTGAAAAGATATGAATAAATAAAGAAGGATTTTGTGCTACAAGCAGTGAGGACAGCAGAGCAGACCTGATGTCTTCCAACGACTTTGACATTATAGGAATTCATTTGATTGGTTGAAGAGAAATTTGGTAGCAGCTCTAGCTACTGAACTGTTGAATGAGGAATAATCTATTGCTACATGTGCTTTTCATTAGTTTTTATTCAGAAGAATCCTTAGAAAACTCACCTAGAGCAGTCGATGGCTTCTGGTCTGTTGTGAATAGGAGTACCATTGACTTGATGAATATTAAAAATTCCACCAATCAAATAATCTCCTTCCAGGTGAAACTCTGAGGCCGGAACAATGCATTGAGCCAAGGCATGTAGAACAGATCCCAGCAGACACAACGATAAAAGAACATGTTTCATTGTTGCAGTTACCATTTGGCAATTTAATATAAACTCTAATCCGATTTGTCTCTGCTGTTTATAAGTTGTCAGACACTGGTGATAGTGACGCTTCCAAGATCATTTCCATCTACTTGTGAATGCATGAGGTATCAAACAGACCTATAGTTGCTGGAGGGGAATTTACAAATCAGTATGCAAACATTGGACTGCTGCTGCAGAGTTCCGGTGAAATACAGATAAACGATTATAAACACCTACCTGGGACTATGTAAGCCACCCTCAGTCCTGAAAGAAGTATAAACCTTTCATCTACAACAGATGTTGTCTGACTGTTCTCCACATTGTTCCTGTGTGTGAAGTCCTATGGTGAAAATGGTGAAAGAACATCTGTCCAAACTTGTCACGGATTTCAACCAGCACTTCTGTGACATGGAAGCAAAGTCAGAAAAAGTTTACTACATGGGGAACCCAGTCAGTGTGAATGAAAGGAGCAACAGCCTTCATGCAAGACTGAAGGAAAATCTGATGGATTTGTCTCCGAGGGGTTTGGTGTGCTTTTGAAAAGGAAACCACTAAGAAAGCTTAAAAAAAACAAACAAAACATGGATTGACTAAAAACTTTCCCCTTTAAACCAAACCGAGAAACATGCAGAATGGTAACAGCTGTTGTCACACTGCCAACAGAGGAATTCAAACTTATTAAATTCAATTTTATTTATATAGCGCTAATTACAATTCAAATGGTCTCAAGTCGCTTTACAGAACCCATATGCCTGAACCCCCAGGGCAAGCCAAAAGGCGACAGTGGCAAGAAAAAAATTCCCTTTTAACAGGAAGCTTATGAGAAAACAAGCTCAAGTCTGTCATTGAGGCTCAGTTCACCAACATGTCGACTGTTCTTTTTAGCTGTTTCCTGTAAACACTCATCAAATTTCTTCCTTTTGCTTCCTATACATTGTGGTTGTTTGTGTGTATAGGCCAATCAGTCACAACACTAACGGGTGCAGAATAACAATAATTATCTTGTTGCAATAGCACCTGTCAAGGAGTCGGATATATTAGATTAGAAAGTGAGGGATGTGTTGGAAGCAGGAGAAATCAGCTAGCTTAAGAACAGGGGTGTCAAACATGCGGCCTGTGGGCCAAAACTGGCCCTCCAGAGGGTCCAATCCGGCCCACAGGACAACTTTGTAAAGTGTAAAAATTACAGAGAAGACATTAACTGCAGATTGTAAATTCGGAAAACTATAAATTTAAAATAATTTCTGGACCATGACAAGTTGTTTTGATCATAAAAATACTAGATTGTTCATTGTTTTTTGTTGTTTTGTCATTTTTATAATTTTTTTGTCTGATTTTTGTGTTTTTTTTGTTTTGTCATTTTGTGTTTTCTTGTTGTCTCACTTTTTTGTCTTATTTTTGTCATTTTGTGTTGTTTTATTCGCTGTTTTGTGTGTCGTTTGTCTCGCTTATGTTGTCCATTTTTTGCTTTGAAATTTTTTTGTCTAATTTTGTGTCTTTTTGTGTTGTTTTGTGTCATTTGTCTCATTTAGCCATTTTCTCTCATTTTTGTAATATTTTGCCTTTTTTTGTCTGACTTTTGTCATTTTCATCAAAAAGTAGAACACTATATCATTCAGTTCCAGGTATCTGTGACTAAATGTTTTGTTAATTTGTAGACACTCTATTATCTAGAAGTTGTAATGTGTACATCATAAACTGAGGCACAATATTGTTGAAATTTCACATATTTTTCTTCAGAAATTTCAGGTTGTTCATGATGTTTTGTACAAAGATAGTTCATTAAATGTGAACATCTTCAGAACTTACATTTTTGCACTAAAACAAGGGGAAATTAGGAGTTGTGGTTATTTATAGGTTACTATGCTGTGATTTTACTGGTCCGGCCCACCTAAGATCTAATTGGGCTGAATGTGGAACCTGAACTAGAATGAGTTTCACATCTCTGGTCTAAGTATCCGAGCAATAAGGGCCAAACTGTGATGGTCAGATTCCCAGTAGGAGATGGTGTGTTCCCAGTAAGCAGTGGTTCATGGCAAAAGGGAACCGACATCAGGATCACGTGCCCACTAAGGCTCACTGATGGACTTGGGGACACCAGGTGGTCCAGTAGACCAATATAATGTGGCACAAATTACTGAAAACTTTGATGCTGGCTGTGATAGAAGGGTGTGCAATGTTCCGTCTTTTAGCAAAGTCTCCAAAAGCACCCAAGTTTTTCAAGTATAATTAAAGTTAAAATATTCCCTTGTTTGCCCGAAACTAGAAAATTGTCAGTTAGCGATTAGGACGGCAAAGTAATTGCTAGAATGTGGCCTGTTGAGTGTGAAAAAAAAACACAATTATGAACTGTAGAGAAATGGATTTGAGGGTAAACATAAGTAAACTCTGGTACAAAATATGAAGCAGACACCGTTGCACTGTTCGAAGGGACACAGCCTCTTTAATAGCATTTGGAGTGAAAAAATTACACTTAAGTTATTAAAATCAAGTTTCTGTTTATAACTGTAGCACAAGAAAATAACATGCATTCCATGAAAAACATTTAATTCTTCAGATCTAGAAACCAATTAACCAGTTTTGCTTTCATCAATTTCAACTGAAACAGATTTTTAACACTTGGAAACAGTATGGTGGCTGGATGAAAACAAACAAACAAAAAAGAAACTAAAATAAAAATCATCTCAAAAAAAAATTATACTTTAAAATATCTATACACACAAATCCAGACAACCCTTTGAAACACAAACTTTACAGGAAAATGTTTTGATCCCTTACTACAGTGCTGATCAAAGTTTAGTAATGACAGATTCCCAGCATTCTGATAGAAAACAAAATGAACAGGTTCATAGAAAAGAATGTGTGATCGCCACCCACTTCATCCATTTGTTATAATAAAAGCTCTCAATCTCTGTTTTCTTATGTTTCCTCTGCAAAAGAAAGAGAACAACAGTTTGCTTGGAATGACTATATTTACCATGACTTTTTTGTTTTTCTTTTAAAGTAAACACAGATTATAAAGGACTACAACAGCTAGTCTACACAAAGCAAACAGACCTCTGATAGTTCAAGACAAAAGGTCATTGGAGTAAACTCTGCTCGATGGTCATCTCAAATTTGCCATGTTATGAAGTGGACTTGAATACTGGCTGTGCTCTTTAAAAGACACAGTATGTTTTGACTAATTCTCAACATAATGGCGCAAAAAAAAAAATTCTGAGCTAAAGCAACTTCATTAACATTGAAATAGCGCCCCTCTAAAATGGTGTTAAAAATTTGAGGTGGCCAGCAACACAGTATCCCGTTTGTTAAATCCTACAAAGGCGCAACAAGAGAAAGAGGCAATTTTAGGGGAAGCCGCAGACTACAGGCTAAAGGAGACTAAATTAGTTGGGATTAGTGACACTCTCCTTGAATTATGCATTCAGTTATCCAGTGGGTGGCTTAAGAGAATCAGGATTCCATTAGTAGCCAGTTCAAGGCAAACAAATCAAAAATCATTTGTGTTGAGCGCAATTATTTAAAGAGATTCATTCATAGGTGTTTTTTGCGGCCCGTTAAGAATGCATATTCAAGTGAAATGTGACCAACTCCTCCCAAGTGTCCATCTAGAGCAGACTGGGACACTAAGTCAGAGCAGCAGCACATTTTACTACAAATGATTCAACTTGAAATCAGCTGCGTTTCCATCAGATTTCAACTTTCATCTATTCACATTCTACTGACTTTCAATATAGAACTTGTTACAAATAAGTAGGAACGAAATATTAATCAAAGGTTGGCAGACTTGGGAGACAGAAATGTATGGAATCACCATTATTGAAAGAAAAAAAAATCACACATTTTACTGCAAATTTCTCTGAGTGAGGTTCCTTCTTGGTGACTTTATACTTACCCAATCAGGTTAAAAAGGCAAAAGGCAGCACTGAGTCTCAACTACCACTGAATAATTGCAGAACCAATCATCAAAAAAAAAAAAAAATCCTTAATAGACGAAGGCAATATCCCCAGCCTAATTTGATCTGTGCTACTTGTATCCTCATCCAACACTGTGAACCCTGGATCAAAACTTGTTTTTTTCATGTTATGTTTCCATGTGACTGTCCAGCTTTACAAAAAAGAAAATAAATCTCTAACCCTCGTCACTCCCCCACTAGCTGTGACCGATAAATCTTAGATGAGAAAGATAGGAAGGGTAAGTGGGAGTTTTTAACTAGCAAAAGTTTTCCCTGTGTCTTCCTTGCCTTTGTATGTCCTCTTCCCGTGTGTGAAGGGTAGGTATCTGTACTTGACCATATGCTGGAGAAGAAGAAGAAAAAAGAGGAGAATCAGCAATTAGCAAAAGGAATTTGCAACAACTTAATCAATCAATCAATCAATCAAGATTTATTTATAGAGCACTTTACAACACTCAAAGGTGACCAAAGTGCTTTCCAGTTAAAATCAAACAATAAAATTAGAATAAAAGCAAATTAAAAGAAAGCAACAATAGAACACATGTCAACAAATAAAATCAAAATAAAATAAGATAAAATAAAACAAAATGTCCCCGCATTACTGAGTATTAAAAGCCAGTCTGAAAAGATATGTTTTGAGCCGGGCTTTGAAGAGGCCAAAGTCAGTGATGGTGCACATGTCAGGGCTTAATAATGTAATGTAATAGTTGTAAAGGATCATGAGCAATAGTGATAATGGGATATGTGTAGCAGTGTTAAAGGGATATGTATGGGGTAATTATGTGTAATGTAGACAGGGATATGTGCAATAGTGATTAAGAGAAATGTGCAATGTGCATTAATGACAATGGGAAATGCACAATACAATTCTATGTAATGCAGCAGTGCCAGCATATATCTGTTAATATATATTTTTACCTTAATCTGCCGCTTCATGGTGATGCAAAAGAGCATGATGAAGTACATTACAAGTATGGGCCAGAACACTGGCACGTTGAAGGCTTCAAAAAATGTGCAAATCATGGCGATGACGATGCCTTTTGTTGCTGAGTGCCTGACAAGAAAAGGAACATGACCTCAGTTAAAACGGTGGAACTACATTTGTGACAGTGAGAAGGCAGAATTCATCAACATTCTCGACTAATATTTAACTGAACATGTCACATACAGGACTGTGCAATTCAGCAGCACAATGACAATCTGAAACTTCGATTCAGAGTCACAAAGAAAAACCTTTAAGCAACAACAATGGATCTACTGTACGGCCCCCTTAGAAATACATTCAGACCAGTGAGAATTACAAGTGAAGATATCAACTAAATTGTTTTTAAGTTTGAATTATGTTTTTGCTGCTATTGTTAAAGGACTAGTCAAAATTCTAATTCTAGACGTCCCCACTGCAGCCTTGATGAGTCAAAACTCCAGTTTCCGAACTACAATTGAATTTCCAGTAGTAATAATTTAGTTTGTGATATCCAAAAAGATTATATATTTTAAAAGTACAAAATTAAAGATGTCTACTAAATGATAAAATGGTGAAATGAGACATGGGATGTTGTTTTAATGTCTCACCTTACTCTAGATAGCTTATACTGGTATTTATTGAATTAACTGTTATTTAAATTGAAAATTTAGATATCTAAAATATAAATGGAACAGATATTGATTTGAAAACTATTAAAGTTTAAAAGGCTTGCCATATACAGAGGCAGAAATAGAAAGCATCCACACACATCAATATATTAGACAAACAAAGAGAGACATTTTATCTGGTAATTTCTTAATGTAATTCAGTCTAACTCTAAGGGTTTATCAGGAATTTAGTTCACAGGGAGGAAACAGGTTGACGTCTTCCTCAATAATGGATCTAATGTGGGCTGAACGCTTATGAGAAACTACCTGCAGAATATCTTGATAATCGGTATGCATACCTACCTGGGAGTACCGATGCAGTTGTAAAGGAAAGTAACCATAAATACTACTTTCTTTTTTTTTTTTTTAACTGTTTACAGCCTATGTCTACACACTAAAGGATATTTAATTTTGGGATCAATGTAGGGAGAATAAAATGAGGATCCAAAGAGCTCTGGCTTCCCATAATATATTATTGTGTTCTAATTAAATCCATTTTCATATATTTGATTAACTCAGCAGATCTCCAGACAGCTACTGACTACAGGAACAATTTGGTGCTATTCTAGTTATCTCATCATTTTAAAAACAACCTGCTCATTTATGCTTTCAAGTTAAAAAAACAAAACAAAAAAGGCTTTGAAAGTGCAGCAATAAAAGAAAGAGGAACCACAGATTATCTTTTCATACATCAGGTAGCTCTATGAATAGTCAAAAACTACTTTCCTCTTCCAGTTTAGTACAAGACGACACAGAACTTTCATAAATACGTGACAGACAAGGCCTTATTTCAACTATATAAACAGTAAACCTCAGGACTAAAGCACTGATGATAACTTAGGAGCATCATGAATATGACTTTTATGTAACTGCTTGAGGATAGTTGTCTACTGCTGTGAAAGGTTGCCAAGCCATGCTTACAAAAAGTGTCATAAAAAGTTTTTATATTTATTGTATTTTTGAAATTTGTGACAAGACCTTTGGATGACCCAACATCTTTAGTTTACACTGAAATGCTACTTTCTTTTCCAAATGAGCTCTGCATGACTTGAGCCACAAAGGTCCTTCCAAAGAACAGAATTTGCAATTACTCTGTGAATGATGGTGAGAGATGGCAAGACCACGAGCTAGACTCTCACCAGAATTTGAATTCAGGCAACCTCCTGATGAAAGGGCGGAACTCCTCGTTCTGCTTGGTTGGAAGGGATGGGCCCTCATCTGCAGGGGAGGAAGGTTACAGAGTGATGCAGTGGCTTTCACATTAAGTAACAACTTAAAGCAAAAACAGATTTGAGTCACATGGATGAAGACCTACTTCATGAAATGTTTTGGAATAAACTGCTAATCAGTTAGTTCCACTGAAACACGATAACATGTCATTCTCATGGGAGTTCAGGCCTGATGTTGTGCTCTATTCTGTGACTTGTTCGGATGCATCCATCTCAATGTTGAGTTACACAATTTAAACAAAGCACGGGAATTTAAACTCCATCCTCAGTATATGAATGTACAATAGTGTTCTACAATTTTGATAAATTGCTATAATCAGAAAGCTTTTTTATACTAAATACCTCAATATGCACCTGTGTTATGTATAAGAAAGCATTTTCAGCAATATATAAATATAACTGCAACTAGTCAAAGCCTAAATGAACAGGAAGGCAGATAACTGAAGTACACAACATGGTCACATTACAAAAAAAAAAAATTGTTCAACTTGCCTTCATCAAGCAGTGAGGGATCCACTTTTGGCGATAGAAAAGCAATGAACAGGTTGAGATGGTAGATTCCCAAAGCATATGTTACTATATACCAACCCTGAAAGGCAGCAAAGAAAAAATCACCACATTAAAAATGGTTTCTGGAGAGCCAATTGATATGACAGTGCTCCCTTGTTAGTAAAAAGCGCATAGAGCAATGAGCAGAAACACGTTTATAGCTTCAGATCGGGTGATTAGACACATTTAAGAACAACAGATATGACACAAATGACAGAAGAGTCACATAAGAAACGAGTTATCTGACCACCTCAAGCAAGGAGCATCACCCCCTTCAAAACAACAACAACGAAAACAAAGATGTACAGTCATTGTTCTCTTGGAGTGTTTCCCCCCCCAAGGCACTCTTTCACCTTGGATGAAAATCAGCAAAATCCATAAACATTGATCCAAAATAATACAATCCAGCGCAACAGCACCAACTACTAATCAGTAAAGGTGACAAACATCTCCAACTCTGTTTTTAAAAAGTAGGCATTTAAAATTTCACAAATGTAGCATTTATTACAGGACAAATGGATTATTTCAGCAATATAAAACTAATGTTACTTATATTTACTGACTTCCCTGAGCAAATGATATCATAAATCTGAAAAATAAACAGCAGAAAACAGTTACCTGTAGTATGTACACTCTGATCATGTAGACAGCAGTAAGTAGTAGAGTGGCTGCCCATCGCACTGCATAGAACGGTGTTGACTTGTCTAGCCATGACTGATAGACCTGTTACAAAAATCACATAAAACAAACATCACAATCTGTGGCAGAAAATATAACAAGTGAGACACAATCTTAGACAAACATTGCAGAGATTCTGAAGCACACCGAGTTTGTTTCACTTTCAATTCGTGTTTAACATTACTTCCACTAGGGTGAAAATAAAAATGACATTAAGAAATTAGTTTTAATCCCAAATTACATAAATGATATGTGTGTGAACCGTGTAATAAACACATTACCTGTCCGATCCCTGTGAAAAAGGCAGCAACTACAGATGGTTTCCCATGGATTGACTCCCCAACACTGTCCCCTTCTGACATTCTGCCGGTGAAGATAAGACAAAAGAAAGAAAGAAATGCAATTACTAGTATAAGCACCAGTTATTTGGAGCAGCAACAAATAAAAACTAGCTTTGGTCTGTGTATGTACTCTTTCAGCTGTGGTGGTGCTAATCCAGATTGTTTGGAAATATCTGTATCCATCAGCTACAAAAATGATATCAGTATAGTTAGATAACTGTAAAAGGGTTTACGGCCTTGCTAAGAGAGTATAGCAGTGCTTTTCTTGACATTAACATATCTGATTGCTATTTTTGTGACTTAAGTCCAACCATAGGTCCCACATGAGTCCATTTTTACTCAGAAATCCAAAGCCTATGAGGAGGATCATGAACCTTCTAGATATTGTTAGCTGGGTGCCAAGCTAAATCCACTGTAGCTTAAGGTCATGTTTTAGATAGTTAATTACCAACCGTGTCGGGCTGCTATAGGGATTACTAGACGTTTAATGATTCATTTTTACGTGATGTTAGCTTAAAAGGGCAGCAGCGCGTACACTTGTACGTGTTGGTGGCTAGCCTAACATTAGCTACGTAACTAGCTAAAAGGCTTAGGCATTCAGGAAGGCATCTAAAACGTCATACTTTTAAAAAATAGGTTCGCTGAAAAACTATGACATGTTTACGATCCAAAGAAACACTTCGATAACTGTTACTAGCGTTTAGTCAGTGATTTTATTTTAAATTCATAGCGTTAGCTTCCAAATTAGCCATGGAAATAGCTAACTAGCTATCCAAAAGTACATTACCCTTTGGCCCAAATTGCTGCTTGTATGGGTCATGTAGTTTCAGCAAAGCTTCAGTTAACGCCTACCGGCGCTCAAATGAATTTGTGTAACTACATTTCCCACAACTCCACTTTATCCTACATTAACCCCCTACAAAAGAAATAGTAGTTCAGTCGCCTGCGTCTTCGAGTTTCTAGCATTGTCTATGGGGGCACATTTGAACTACAAATACCGTGTACGACTCTGACGAGCTGACAACTCACTTCCGGTGATACGGTTCTACGTTGCCAACTACTCCACAGCTAGCAAGCTAGCACAGTAAGAAATTTAACTATTATCTAGTAACCGTGTCCGTATTCACTGTGTAACGCAATCGTTTGCTGAATTGTTCCGTAAATTAATACCCTGTGTGTGTCTCTCGGCTGTGGTTGAGATTACGGTGAAAATACTTAATGACAGCCGTTTCTTACCTGACGCCGCGGCTGTGTCACTACCCGGTTCTATCTAGCTAGCTAAACTAGCCACCTCTCGTGAAAACTGCTGTGTACACGTCAGTACTTCCGTGTGGATTCGAACACGCAGCAGGCAGGTTAGTCGAGCCCCGAACATTTCTCTACCGCAGTCCATGTGCAGCACTGACACATTACAACAGTTCAGCCCCACTCAGATAATAGATGCAACATACATCCCAATACATATTAAATTATACGGTGGTTTATGAGTCATTCCGGAATTGGACGACATTTTGCGTCTCGCCCATCAAATTTAAAATAATCCATGTACAAAATACTAAAACATGTAGTTGTGCAAGTTTATTTGTTCTGAGACCAAATCTTAAAAAAAAAAAACTAGGAGAAAAGAATGTTAGACAATGTTTTTCTGAAATACCAAATAAGTCTAGAGTTCCTCCTAAAATGCCATTCTTCTCTTGTCCCACTCCCTTGATGACCAAACTGAATCTCAAATAAAACAGTTAAAATTAAATTGAACATCTCTCTTATAATCGTGGGATTTTTTTAATCAACATAATATTTTAAATAAAAATTACCATGCATGTAACGTGTGCCCCACAACATAGCCTGTTGATGTTTTTGTCGTTTTGTGTCTCATTTTTGTCCTTTTGTCTCATTTTTGTCATTTTGTGTTATGTTTTTGTCATTTTATGTCTTTTTTTGTTGTTTTGTGTCTTGTTTTTGTCATTTTGTGTCTTGTTTTTGTCATTTTGTGTCTCATTTTTCTCATTTTGTGTCTCATTCTTGTCATTTTGTGTCTCGTTTTTTCATTTTGTCTCATTTTTGTTGTTTTATGTCTCACTTTCGTAATTTTATGTCTTGTCTGTTGTTTTGTATCTCGATTTTGTCGATTTGTCTCGTTTGTGTCATTTTTGTCTTGTTTTTGTTGCTCTGTGTCTTGTTTTTGTCTTCAACATCATCAGTTTTTCTAAAGAATGTGTAGACCAAAGCTATGTCCTCTCTTCTATTTTCCATCTTTTCATCCCATTGTCAGCCTTGATTGAATGTCTCTCTCTACTTCATATTATCAGGATCAGACTAATTCTTTGGACTGTTTTCCATCAGTCAGTTTGTCCTCTTGGTCAGCAGTAACAGCAGCTAAATATGTAGCTTCTACTAGAAGCTGAGAAAAAGATCACATTAGCATGGATTAGCAACCCTGTTACTGTGATTAGAGTAGGGTTAGCAAACAACACATAAACCACGAGATAAAAATGCTACCATTGATGTGTAAGCTGAGCCAATCAAGGCTTTGATAGTTTATTACCTATTATTGATGAATGTGTAGCAGGAAACTGTAAAAGAGAAGGTTTGTTTTTCAAAAGTTTTGAAGCCCAATGTCCTCCAGTCTTGGAATGACCTTTGATAATTCACTTAAATGTGAATTCAAATGCAACTCTGACCACTAAATGGAAAACCATTTCTCTATTTTGATAATGACAGACACAAGCAAAGCGAGCACTTTAATCCATTTAATCCATGATTTTAACAAAAACACGGAACTTAACAACCATATGAACTAATTAACATACCACTGATGAACAGCAATACATAGGTGCACATCTTAATAATTTTTACAAAACCGATAACAAAAAATCTTACAGAATATTAAAGCACAATTTCTATTTACATTGTGATAATGTATAATACTGATAATCCTAAATGATTTCACTATTAAAGCATTAAAGTGCTCTTTCTCTATGACTGGTTGGTGGGTAAGAGGGTCTTAGAAAACATGTCAGATTTTTCTCATGGTACAAAGTCAAGTACTTACTACAAACAAACCTGACAAGAAATTGCACCACGATTTATCATGTTGGATGGCAAGCTAGACGTAAAAATGGAATGTTGCTATTTAATATCTACAAACAAGTGCTATGAAGATATTGTACACAGTCAGCTATAATCAATCTATGAGGCCCTTGCCCTGCAAGGTTTTTCAAAATACACAGAGGACAAAAATACTACTGTCTTTTCTCGTGTTTAGATAAACAGGGATAGTTCTTAATTTATTATTTACAAATCTAATTAAATCCCTGCTTTGGAGATATAATACTGTTTGTGACATTTAGTTTTTCAACTGTTTTGTAGTTTGTTACTCTACAAACATGAACACCATTACTTCTTACGACATGAAAAGTAGAAGCAATTCCTAATTTTTGAAAATTCTTGTTGTTTACACTGTTAATGCCAAAGCACATGAAACAATTCTTTACAATGCAAACTAAAGGTCATCACAAATATTATAGCCATTATAAACTACGTGACTGTGTTCCCATACCTACCGAGTCTGATTCACTATTCAGTTCTATGCATTTTGTTAAACCAGATGATACATCATTTTGATTCTAATTGCTAATTTTGAACCACATCTATTTTAAAACATTTAAAAGATACAGTATATACATTTGTACAAGTTTAAGAAAACTGAAACAAAAATAAATAAGTCAGCTGAGAACTCTTTTTTTAGTATCCAAACACAAAAGTGAAACCTGCAAGCTGCTGGTGATGATACGTCTGTTTTTACATCTTTATGTAAATGAATGCTGTAAAAGAAAAATGTGTCACGTATTAGTGCACAGCGCACACAAACAACATTTCTCTGCACGTATCAAAAAGTACAGTCCAGACCACAGGTGTTAAGCATTGCCATGACGATGCTACTGTCACAGTCCCATTTTTGTGTCATCTCCTGTTCAATCTGGCTCAAGCACAAAATACGGACAGCACAGGAAAGTGTGTCAACACATGGAAAATGACCCCTATTTAAAATGCAAATTGATTCTCTGCAAAAGCACTGAGTGGAATAAAACATTACCACCGAAAAGCACATTTAAAGACCCTATCCACGTGGTTTTACTCTGTAATTGGCTGATGCTGACAAGAATATGAGGACAGCAGTTCCAGGATCCGTTTCGGTTTCAGTGAACATCACTTTCCATGAATTCCTCCTTGATGGAGTGCTTGCTACGTGACACTTTGCAGTCTGGCATGTCGAAACCAAAGTCAGACCACTCATCGGCAGCTGTCGCCATCCCTGACGCCCCGACAACGCCAGACCTGTTGGGGATAGTGATAGTGTGGCGGACACGAAAGTGCACGGCCTCCATGACGCGCTGGCGTTGCAGTTCTCCGCCTGCAGCTCCGATGGCCGCCATGGCAGAGGCCGCCATGTTGCTGCTGGAGCGGAGAAGCTGCTGGCCGTGGTAGTCGTGGTGATGAGCAGAGGCGGGCAGCTGGAGCTGAGCGCCTTGTTTCAGGTCCTGCAGACCTCGCCAGATGATGAGGCGGGATTGTTCCGGTATCTTTAGTGCACCTAAATCCTGGTGAAGGCAAACAGATGTTATAGGAGGGTAAAAATGTAACAGAAAAATAATACAATGAGTGTACATCCTGATGTGTAGATACAAAATCTCTGAAAGGTATCTTTAATAAGACTGAATAAATAAGACTTTCTATAAAATGTTCTCTAATTTGACCATATGCTTTTAAAAATATTGACCAGGGACCAGTGAAATCACAGCATTAATAACCTATAAATAACCACAAACCCTAATGTTTTCCCTTGTTTTCGTGCAAAAGTGTACATTCTGAAAATGTTCACATTTAAGGAATTATCTTTTACAAATCATCATGAATAACCTGAAATTTCTCAAGAAAAATAAGTGACATTTCAACAACATTCAGCCTCAGTTTATCATTTCCACATTACAACTTCCAGATCAGAGAGTGTCTACAAAGAAATACATTTAGTCACAGCTATCTATATAGTACTTTATGAAACAACAAAACCAAGACAGAATATTAGAAAAATGAGAAACAAAATGACAAAAATGAGACAAATGACACAAAACAAAAAAAAAGAGACAAAAATTTGCCAATAAGTTACAAAGCAACAAAAAAAGGGATGGACGACAAAAACAAGAGAAAAAAACACAAAGCAACAAAAACAAGAAACACAGCAACGAATAAAGCAAAACACAAAATGACAAAAATAAGACAAAAAACACAAGTGAGACAAATAGGAAACACAAAACGATAAAAATGAGAAACAAAACAACTAAAATATGAGACAAATGACAAAAGTCAGACAAAGACAAAAAAACAAGACAAAATGACAAACGAACAACGAACAATCTAGTATTTTATTTTATGATCAAAACAACTTGTCATGGTCTAGAAATTATTTTAAATTTATAGTTTTACTATTTTACAATCTGCAGTTAATGTCTTCTCTGTAATTTTTACACTTTGAGGGCCGAATTGGACCCTCTGGAGGACCACTTTTGGCCCACGGGCCTCGTGTTTGACTCCCCTGTTGTAAGTGCAGAAAAAGAGTGGTTACCTCCATGGAGAGAGTTTGGAGATGGTACACAGACTGCAGGCCTTGGGAGGTGAAGTACTCGATGAAGTTCTGGCAGCCCAGACTGGTGAGAAAACTGTATGGGGAAAAAAGCAGGGCTGCTTAGACTTCAGCTACCAAACCAAAAGTCGGACTAAAATTAAAACTTCAGCTTCATCAACCTTGATGAAAAGTGCAACTGTGCTTGAGTTGAAGAAATATTATCCTAACTTGATATTTATTGTCAGCTTTTATTTTCAGACAGAACTGAAGCATCATTCTGATGTGTCACGTGTCATTATCTTACTATGTAGTCAAGCGTTTATAGTTTATTCCAAAGCTGAGTTGTAGATTTAAGGAAAAGATTTAACCTTAAGTGTGTAGAAACTAAACATCTTCATAGATGCAGTGGAAATAAGCCATAAACATGCATTTATATTAATGATTCATAAGGCCATTCTTGCTTTGGTGAAGAACCTTTATTATAAATACATGAAAAATTAATTTTTTGTAAAATACAATATAACTGGAAAAAGAAGCTGGCTATACAATTTAGTGGTTTAGTGAACATAACAGTTTAGAAAACAAAATGATGGACAAAGTCTGCAGTATCAAAAATTTGAAATTTGCAAGTCCAGTGACTGCATTGGCACAATATCTTAGAAAAGATATAAAAAAATAAGAAAAAAGTGTTGAATTAAATAGAACGTAAACATTTCTTTTGAAGAAGATTTGCTGTGGTGCATTTCATAAGATGATTGTACACACAGAGACAGGGCTTTAGTATATGACAAACAGCCATAGCGCCATAGTGGAGGTCTACAACTCATGAGCAGCTGGGTGCATAAACAGAATACAAATGCACGAATAATGTGCTGTTTTTTTTAACCCTCTTGTTGTCCACATTTACAGGCAACAAAAAATATTGTTTTCTTGTCTGAAAAAAAAAATCCCCAAATTTCTGAAAATGTGCAAAATCTTCAGGAAGAAAATTCCAGTAATTCCTTAAAAGTTTCCCTTAGAAGTTTTATTTAAAAAAAAAAATCCCCCAAATTTGGCAAGAAAATTCTTGTAAATATTTTCAAAAAATGAATAAAAATCTTCCAAAAATCCTAAAAATATCTAAAGTGATTCCACATATATCAGTATAACTTCTAATATTTTCTTTAAGAACATTCACATAAAAATCAACCAAAATCGAAAGAACTTTGCTGGATTTTGGTAAATTTTTTGTGAATGTTCTTAAGAAACATTTTTAACATTTCTTTTGTCCACCAAAAAATGTTTCATGATTTCCAAAAAATGTTGAAAATGTGGACATCAGAAGTTTCACTGTGAAAATACATTTTTTTTCCACATTTTCAAACTTTAAAACAGGTCAATTCTGACCCTCAGGATGACACGAGGGTTAAATGGAAGCTGCCTTTACGTTGCTTGTTGTTATCTTGTACTACTCGGGACAGTGCAGTCTTTATTTCGTCATGGCCAAAATTTGGACTCAAGAAAACCAAAACATACTTTTCACTCTTAGTGAAAACACTACTGCATCACTAAACACTCTGCCACTTATTTCCATGCTGCCAGTTCTCCTATGGACCTTCACTATGGCACCAGGGTGCTTAGAGATTTGTGATGTAATTGCAAGCCTTTACAAAGCAGCCATAATATTCTGTATAACACAGGTCAACATAGAAGTATTTTGCAGCAAAAGGCAACTTTTTCAAAGAACTGTTGGGTAAAACTTAAATGAACACAGCCAAACAAAAGGAGCTGTTTTGGCACCGACATGCCACTATGGTTCACATTTACCACAACAAGTGCAACTGATTGTCTGCTGGCCTTTTACAGGAGGATAAAGGAGTGTCATTGGAGGGTGAGGTACCTGACGAGGCTGGGGTCAGGGTTATACGGAGGGGGTGGGCTGCAGTGGGAAGCAGACACCATATTCTGACTGCTGTGGCCACCGTTCATGTCACCGTTGGCCTGCATGTGGTTGTTGTTGAGCATGTTTGACCCTGTGACAAAGAGAGGGGTAAGGATGTAGAACTGCACCATAGAGCTTCTTAACAAATCGAAACATGAGCTTCAGGGGTAAATCTAGTTTGATTTGAGCCACTTACATGGACACTCACCCATGTGACCTATGGAGGAGGGGGCAGTATGGTGTTGCTGGGGCTGCTGCCCCACCAGCTGGTTGACTGACTGTGGTTTGCTGAGGCCTCCTTGGGGATGCAGCTTGTTCATGTTGGACAGAGGAGAGTAAGAGGACGGGGACGGTATATGGCTCCTAGTGGAAAGAAACAAATAAGGCAGAGATTAGAGGAAAATGCACGTCTGTCACTGAGTTTGAAAGATGCTTTAAAGTTTGATGAAGTGAACTAGACTCCTCTTTTTCAGTGTTCATGAGGTTTATTTTACTCTCCTCAGACAAAATAAGAAACCTCACTATGTGGGTCAATCTATAATTGAGGGACTTTTGAAGTCCATGGGATATATCTTGCATACATTTTTATTAAAAGTAAAAAAACTAATGTTTTTATGTTCATTGTGATCATGTTTTTACAAATTCCATAATTATTTATTATTGAAACAATCCCTTATTAATAAAAATGACTGGATATCACTAAAATGTCAACTAAATAACCGTCTGAATTTAATACCAACCACCTTCTAATTAGCTAAACAATAATAAAATGAGCTTCTTCAGATATAGTTTGGATTGTGTTTTTTATTAAGTTGAGGTAATCATGACAGATATTTGTTTTTTTGGCAATATATAAAAAATTAATATGGAAAAAACAAATTGTATCTGTGTCCCAGAAATCACTTTCCGCTAAGTTCCCCATTACAGAAACACCTCTCCAGGAAGTGTGTTAATTCCAGATCACATGACCTGCTCCACATGATGTCATTTACTCCTGAAGAAAAGACTGGCCAGACTCCAAGGCTTTCTGACTTATTTAATATAAAGTAGTCAACAGGTTTACTGCAATATCTTTAGAAATAACTTTCAATTTCAATTTTACTCAGTTGTATATATAATATTTAGAAGAATCTTTCTCTAAAAATGCAATGTGGTGTTTGGTTCTAGGCGGCCATGTTGATTTTAAGCCTGAAAACAGTAAAAATGTAAACTATGACACCTGTCAACTATGTTACAAAAAGTCCTGCAGTCAGATATTGACCCATGTATATTTGCAGGTGGGATTCACAGAGAAGCAAAAGCACCTTCAGTAAGTTAAGTTCTTATGTGTCTTTGATCAGATAATGTCACAATTTAAGTGCAGTTTGTCTGTGAAGCCAAGTATTTGGGTGTTTGTGCTTGTGTGTGTATGCTGGGGTAACTCACGGTCTCTGGAGGAGCTGCTGCTGTGTTTGCTGTCTGTAGGATTCCACCAGTGGCTGTGGCACCAGCTCCACCAGCTCCAAGCTGTCTTTGATCTTCATCAGCAGCTCAAAGTTCTCCCGACCGCGAACCTGCACAAAAACACAACGTATACTGTAACCTAAGGCAGTCAGGAGGTACAGCCATCCATTAAAAACAGTACATGTTTGTCAGCATAAATATTTTCTACATATTTTTGTTTAAGTGTGTGAAAGGCTCTTACAGGAATATAGTAAATCTCTTCCTCTCCATGCCGTCTCTTCCTCATGTTAATATTTGGACTGGGAATATTTGGTGGACTCTGTTTAAAGTCTGCAAACAAAAGAAACAGAATCATAATCAACCAACCGTGACGTATAACAGCGATTGAATGTGGAGGTGTCTCTCAGTTTAATTCGACTCACTGCGTTTGTTGGCGCTGCCATTTTTGGCCACACTCTCATTCAGGGCCTGTTGTTCCCTGAAGTGGTCCTCGTCGGCTTTGCGGTCTCGGCCTGGACATGCACATATCCGACCTTCAAATGACCTTCTGCCCAACACTTGACCACTGCAGAGAGAATTTTTGATAGAAAATGTACCAATCAACACACGTTTAAAAGGCTCTGATGAATGCAGGCTCTCAGTGGTGGAAGATGTGGAAAAAAGATAAACAGGTGGCTAGGAATGCTATGGACCTTAGCCTTAGTTGAACTGTACATTAGATCTGGACAACTTGACCTCTCCATTCTGAAGTGTAGGAGTTCAAAGTTGCCAAGTGACAATGACAGTCATGTATGGTCTACCTGACTTGCTAGTGAGCGAGTAGAATGCTTCTTCAAAGGTGTTGACATCATAGATAATCCCTGGAAGGAAGGCAGGGTTTAAGAAAAATACTCTGCTAGCAGTGGATCCCTGGATATAGAGTGGAGGACAGCTGGACATGGGATCTTGAAGTGCTTGGAAAAGGTGGATTATCTTCAAACGGAGCATCCCTGGCAATGAAATGAAGAGGCTGGATATTTCACAGTATGTTTTCTATTGCAAATGCTCTATGGTATTCTTGCAGCACCAGTGTATCTGCGCTGTGAGAGAAGATCCTCTATGCAAGTTGTGTGGCAGAAGACAGCGATCATTCACATTCTGTCCGGGTGCAAAATAACTGCAGGGAAGATACAAGTGCTAACAATGTCTCAAGTTAAGGAGAAGGAAGGACAAAGGCCCCATGTCAAAATGCTGTTTCCACAGCTAAGATTCCAGCTCCTTGAAGCTGCACTTTCCAGAACCTTCAGGCCAGATGTAGTTATCTGGTCAGCAGATAGAAAAGGAAAATCCCTCTGACTTTGCTGCAGTGGGAGGGCAGTGAAGAGGCAGCAGAGGAGAAAACCCACAAATACCAGCAGCTGTTGCAAAACTGTAAATGCAGCAGGTGTCAAATGTGGAGCTTTTACTGACTTGGCCAAAACTATGGACTGAGCAGCTGGAGAACCACCTGGCCAAGGCAGCTGGCTGAAAGATGGAGGCAGTCTCAGTTGTATTTAAGCTCCATTTAGCTGTGATTGGTCATTTCTGTCTTGTATTCTGTACAAATGTGTGCCTTATCTTCCAAAACACATTGCAAGTAAGAACTAATACAAAGCAAGTGTCAAGGAGCTGATAATGTCTCAGTAGAGTCAAAACAAGCACAGTAAACAATCTTATCTAAGCGTGTGTTCTGACTTACTCCCTGGTTTCCAGAGTGATGATGATGAGGATGGGTCTTCTGTTCATGCCGCCCACACAGCTGCTGTTGCACATGAAGTTGTAGAGGATGGTGGTGAACTCGGTCCCCACCTGAAACACAAAACGAGGGATGTAGGAGGACTTTCTCAAAACACCAATCCACCACCAGAGGGAGGTGTTGCAGTGCTCTTCCATGAGCGGCCAGACAATTATGCTTTTCATTTCCCTCCTCAGGTGCAATCAGACATGACCATTCTCCTGCTTGTTTAGACATGCCTGCAATCTTTATTTATAGATGTGCAATCTATGAAGTAATTCACTGAAAACTGTCTTTTTGCTTGGAATGAACTCTAAGGATCAATCGTGTGTCTTGTCTCAGGTTAAATGTGCAAAATACTGGGAGCATCTTTCAGATATTCAGATGTCTGTTCATTTACACAATCAACATCTCACAGTCATCAATATTATTGATTAAGACTCTCTCCATGTCTGTATTTATTTAACATCAGCCAGACCTTCATTTTCTCTATTGGTATAGGTTCAATAATGGAAATGAACTTCAAGTAAATTGTTAATATCTCAGATATTGTGTACGTTTACTCTAGACCAGGGGTGTCAAACATGCGGCCCGTGGGCGAGGGTGACTTTGTAAAGTGTAATAATTACAGACAAGACATTAACTGCAGATTTTAAATTTGTAAAACTATAAATTTAAAATAATTTCCAGACCATGACAAGTTAATATGATGCCAAAGTAAAATGCTATATTGCTCATTGCTCTTTTGTGTCTTGTTTTTGTAATATTTTGTCTTGTTTTTGTTGTTTTTTGTCTTTTTTTGTCTGAATTTTGTCATTTGTCTCATGTTTTTGTCATTTTGTTTCTCGTTTTTGTCATTCTGTGTTTCCTTTTTGTCTCACTTGTGTTTTTTGTCTTATTTTTGTCATTTTGTGTTTTGCTTTATTTGTTGTTTTTTGTCTCGTTTTTGTCATTCTGTGTCTTTTTTGTCTGGCTTGTGTCGTTTGTCCATTTTTTTTGTTGTTTTGTGTCTCGTTTTTGTAGTATTTTGTCCTGTTTTTGTTGTTTTTTGTCTTTTTTTTGTCTGACTTTTGTCATTTTTGTCATACAGTGAAATCCTCTGGTTCAGTTCCAGGTGACTAAATGTTGTGTTCCTTTGTAGACACTCTGATCTGAAAGTTGTAATGTGGAAATGATAAACTGAGGCATAATGCTTCTGAAATTGAATTTATTTTTTTCAGAAATTTCAGGTTGTTCATGATGTTGTGTAAAAAGATAATTCCTTAAACGTGAACATTTTCAGAATGTACCTTTTTGCACTAGAACAAAGAAAAAATTTGGAGTTGTGGTTATTTGTAGGTTATTATGCTGTGATTTTACTGGTCCGGCCCCCTTACGATCATTTTAGTCCAGGGGCCACATATGAGTTTGACACTCCTGCTCTAGACCATAATTTTCTGATGTTTAAACCCCTGAACCTCTGGATTTGAAAGGCATGTTTTCTTTTTTTATTTTTAAAGGCCAAAATGACGCCATTCATCAGAAATAACTTTCTAATTTTCAACTGTCCATCCATCAGATTTAATCATATGTCTCATTTAAAACTGACTAAAATTAAATGTTTCCTTGTACCAGATTCTGTACAAATAAAAAAAAATCAATTAAGAAAAAGAAAAAGTGCACTTCCCAGCACAACTGTGAAGTCATTTTTAACTCAGCTGCAACCAATAGTCACATGAACACATCAGGGACTTTTCAGCTAAACTGAGCTGAACTGCAGGTGGTGTTTACACAGAGCAGATAGGAGACGAGCATGGCAACAAGTTGAAAATGTAAACAGTTAAAAATCTACAGGATGTTCAACCCCTATTATTTTCCAGTACTGGTAACACCTGGGACAAATGCTGACAAATATGTTGACTCCAAGTTTTTCCGATTCATTTGTAAAATAAGTAATCATAAAAGTTAAAAATTTCATGTTTTCCCTTTTTTATTTAATGTATGGCAGTCTGACTTTGTCATACTGCGCAAACACATTTTTAGGTTCTCTCTATTTCTAGCCAAGGTTCTGCTGTTTCCTTAGAGATGCACAACTTTATATTATAGTGAAAAATCAACCCACAGTCAGTGCAGCAGAACATGCTTGGTGCTCAGAGGGTTGAAGTGATTGTTTCAGTCTTTGAGGTAACTCATACAATGTTTTGTTTGTCTCTGTGATGTTCAGCAGCTGATGAACCACCAACCTGTGGAGCCTCGTAGGGCACAAAGACACTCTGCCGACCGGTGACGGGGTCGTCCACATACTGGCTCAGGTTGTTTCCCTCCACTCGGATCAGGTGGCTGGCCGGGGCAGCTTGGCCTGAGGAGAGAATGAAGACAGAAACGTGAGGATCCAACTGATTGTATAAGTCAAGGCTTTAGAAAAAGCAGTCTTGTTGATCGTACCATCATTGAAGTCTCGTCCCAGCTCGTGGTTGGGGCATCGTTTGACCACCTCTGTGACGTGTTCTGCCTTCTTGTAGACGGGCATGGCTCTGATGATGCTGCCATGTGGCGGGGAGGAGGACAGCTTGATCTGGATCGGACATGTTTTGGCAATCTGACAGTAGAGCTTCTTCAGCAAAGGAGAGTACTGGGTAAGAAAAGAACACACACACACACACAGGGATTTCAAATGAGTGATCTCAACTCTTGAATGGCAGTTTTCCGGGTTTGAGAAAATGCAAAAGCGAATGGTTCGAAATGAAAGAGCTCAAAACATTCACCATCGGTCAATGATGCTGTTGAGGTTAACTTTGCACCACCAACTACAGATTCAGCTTTTCTTTTTAAAAGCAAACATCCAGTTTTTAGATCATGTATTTCTGCTCCTTTCCAGAAAGTCTCCAAGTCCTGGTTTACCATATAAAATAGTAATAATGATAATAGCAGTGGTTTTAGTCATGAAGCAAATATCAATTAATGCACATCAACATATTTAAATGTTTTCGACTACATCTGAGAAATTTAAGGCATTAAAGACACACGAACTGTGAGCAGGAACTTTTTTCTCACTGTGTTGTAAAATCTCATGGCTAAACCTAAGGAGGGAAAAAAAAACGTCTGAGCTTAAATCTCAAAGGCTGCGCTACCACTGATATCATGGCAAAATACATATTTCAGGAGGTAAAGCTGGAATAACATATGATTTTAATCCATTAACACGTCTATCAGCAAGGACATTTTAAATAATTGAATACGAGGTGGACAAATGAAGAGCTCCGTGATAGTATGATGATAAAACACCACAGGACACTGTAATTACCACATAAAACCATGACTACAGAATAAATTGTGTCTTATGAAGGACTGGAGAGTGTGAATGAGGAGGGGAAAATACACGAGGACTGTAAACCAGTCAGCAGTAAATTTGAGTCTGTGTTGTAAAGGTAATTACTGTGTTATTAGAATGGGTGATTATTATCCAGCACGCTGGGTTTGTGAGTAGTAATATGAGATGCTGTACATGACAAAGGAAAAGTGGAAGTTCAAAAGGACAGATGAAATGGATAAAAATGATTATGTCTAGGTGTGTATATCAGCTTACAAACTATAAGTGGACAATAGTGAAAGTGTTTGATGTGAGAATCATGCAGCGAATCATTTTGTAACAGTAGAGTTAAATGAAAATATGCTGATGTGAGTTAAAGCCAAGCCTTCAGTCAGTTTACAAGCATTTACGAATGCATCTGTGCGTGCAAATGCCAAAAGTGATGCATTCAAAGGCGTCACAAGGAATGGAAAAGCCTAAACATGCCCCAACACAGTCACAAAATCTTAAAAATATTTCCCGTGGAAATCAGACTTTCCAGAAAAAAAACTAGAAAGTCTGTTCTGTCCTGTGTGGACATGCTCTAATGGGTGCAAACATACATGCAACAGCGCACCCTGTGGCACAAATACAGCACATGCAGCTCAAGATCTGAAATGCTGCACATAAAAAAAGTCTTAAAGAGAGACAGACTGATGAGGAATGGCAGCTCTGGAACCCGTCCACTTACATTTTCTGCAACTTAAATCACCAAAATCCTATTTATAGGACCATTTTTAAGTATTGGTTTGATAAAAGTTTACACATAAAACACCACATAATGAATTTGTTTATGTAGTAAAGGTTTGAGCTCCATTCATTCGAGTATTTCAAAAACCTTGAACCCTGGTATTAACTATATCTGATAGGTCACTATCCTTCTGCAATCGTCCCTTTGTGTTGTTGTCTGTCAGTTTCAGACTGGATATCTGCTTTCTCCCATTTCTGGAAGGTGGTATTCCACCAATTTTTAAAACGACTGCTATTATTCATATTATCATGCTTTTCCACATTTCTTGTGTTTCTTCCCTTTAATCTCTAAACAGGCCCCATTCAAACTCATATTTTTATATTATTTAATCCTTTATTTATGATTTTTCTATATAAGTTAACTCTTCAAATTTAAATATCTCTGATTTGCTTTTGGCCCAATGACGGCTGGGAAAGAGTCATTCCAGCAGCTCCCTGGGTTACTTGTTGTGACACCATTACTAAGCCTCACACACACTCCAGATTCTCTTACACACACACACACGCCGCGAGCACTCCCTTTAGGGCAGTGGAAATACCTGTGCACAACATTACCTTTTCCCACTTACTTTCCCTAACAAGTCTCAACAGCCCGTCCATACCGTGAATAAATCATTTTTGGGAGATGCAACAGCCAGACAGACTTCTTATTTACAGACTTGGGGACTTTTCGTGCCGCACCTATCGCGTCTGCAAAGCTAATCCATGGGGTTGTTTACTAACGGAATCACGGCAGAAAGAACTTCATTGGAGAACACTGACTCTGTATTTCATATAATGCCTTACATTAGTAGTGAAATGCTTTTTGGTAACGTAACAGAACTTCTTTTGTTTTATATCTTGGCTAACATGGTTAACATTGTTGATATGCTACAAACTATTCTAGGTCACTAGTAGTTTGAAATTCCTCTTCTATTCTAAAATGTGTTGCTGCAGTATTAGAAGGTGTTGATTTTAATACTTTGGAGCATGCATGAAAAATCCTAAATATTTTTTGTGACTTTAGTCTTCCGGGATACAGATGCCACAAGGCTGCATCAACATATCCACTCTATAGACTGGTGTGTACCTGAAGCACACTCACACACAAGTCCATGACTTCAGCTCCATGTGCTCGTGTCAGAAGTGATGCATTAGCAGCAGAACTAGAGCATCTGATGTGTATCTTCCTGTACAGACACGAGATGCTGACTGATGAACAGGATGGGCGATGTTTCATGGCACAAGAGGTGAAAAGAAAGATGGAGAGAGAGAGAGAAAAACCACCAGCAAATGCTTTGTCACTTGTGAGAACAAGTGGAAACTAGAGAAGAAGGACTAGAGGAAAGCTAGATTCTTCAAATTAAAATGCTAAATGTAAAAAAAAATGTTAACATCTTGACTGTAAACTGAGGGCAACCGGCTGATTTCACCATTTTTAGGTGAAATTCGTTGACATTATTAGGTGATACCAGACTACTAAGATAAGATGAGATAAGATAAGATCCACTTTGCTTTTTGAGCTTTATAGGGCATCATCTACTGAATGTAAAGAAAACAATAATAAGTGTATCTTCTTTAAATATAAAGTACAAACTGGAAATCTTTCTCTGTTTTACTGCAAAAAAATACAATACAAAATTTGTTAAATTTATTGTAAAATATTCCAATGTGACCAAAAACACTGCACGATGCTCCAACTATACATTTTGTTGTCAGTTTTAATTGCAGTCCTATTGATCCATCCATCCATCCATCCATCTATCCATCCATCCATCCATCCATCCATGCTTCCACATCGTAGACCAGTGGAGGCAGGTCCTGACAGGCTCCTGGAGACTAGGTGATAATTGCCAGGCCGTCATCCATATACACAAGAAACAGCTTGCCCACTGTAAATTTGCTTAACAAATCTCAGATATGTTTTATGCACATTCACAGACACACACACACACACACACACACACACACACACACACACTGAGGATCTGCTATTTCTACAGTCTTTAATTACACTGGATTTAAATCAGTACAGATTTATATCAGAGTAGATTTGAGTCATCCATTTCTTTTTGTTGCTGTTTCTGTGAGAAATAACAAAATATATAATCGACCTTTAAGGACAAAATCACTAAACACTTTTTTTTTCTTCACACAAAAGTTCCAGGGGTTGATGGAACCATCTGAGCCACTTAGTAGACTAGAGCAAATGTTTAGCATACAGATGTCCTAGACAGCTAGCTTCCCAATCCAGAGCATTTGCGGAACATTGTTGATAAAGAACACTTTACAGTATTGCATAGGGATGAAACTAGTCAACATAGGTGCTTTATCATTTTCAATTAATCAGAATCACATAAAGTCATGCAGTTGGGAAAGAATGAATTTCTTTTGCGTGTTGTCATTTACAAAACACACCTCAAAAGCCAAATGTGAGTGAGAAATCTTCCTCATCTAGCGCGTTTTTCCCAGATTCGATGCTTGGCAGGAAGCTCGGCGGTGATGTGGCCGTGGATGATGCATGGGGAAAGGAAGGGAAGGATGCATTGTGCAGGACGTGTTGGGACCTGCGTCCTAACGGAGTCGGGCTAATAGCTGGGAAGAGCAGCTTCTGACAAGCCGCTCTGCAGTGCATGCTCAAGCCTGCATCCCCAGCGCATCACACCCCCTCCCAGTCCTGACACATACTGTACACACACACACACACACACACACACACACACACACACACTGAAACTGAAGTCTGAGTGTGTGGAAGAGGTCTTATTATTTGACAATGCTGAGGTGTTAGATCTCATTTCCAGCCATGGTGACGCTTGCCTGCATTCAAGCCAAGGAATGATCTTCAAGGGGCCAGAGAGCAGCAGAGTTTCAGAGCTATTAAAACTAATGCACAGAGTCTGGAGTAGACAAAGGCGGATTACCAGAGTAGCTTAACGTGGACTTATTCTATGTTGAAATACTATGATAGATGCGAAAAAAGGATTGCTTCTCTTCTCTTCTCTTCTCTTCTCTTCTCTTCTCTTCTCTTCTCTTCTCTTCTCTTCTCTTCTCTTCTCTTCTCTTCTCTTCTCTTCTCTTCTCTTCTCTTCTCTTCTCTTCTCTTCTCTTCTCTAATGGACAGCTCTATGCAGCCACAAACCTCACCTTTTGTCAGCTGACAACTTGAGAAGTTGGGATTTAGTGAGAATTGCTTGATGCAACATGCAGCTACCTTTCTCGTAATCTCCGAGCAATGCATGCCACCCGCTCTCAGTGGGAGGCAGAAGGGAGGGAAGAGGGTCGGCCAGGCAACTGATTATAGTCAATGTGCCCCTATTGCATTTGGCATTCCCCATTGCTTGAAGCTACAAGGATTTAGCCTGAAACCCAGAGACTGTTAACTACATTCAAACTAGGTGACTCAGTCTGGACCACATAGTCGCAGCTTTTTCCCAAACGTGTTCAAACCTGCACATTTTACTGAATTTGGCATAAATACACACACCCATGAGTGTATGCACATTAGACGCACACAAATCCTCGTGCAGCCCTGGTGTTATTTTTGGGCAATCCCCTGCCATTAGCTGAAACGTATTCATTCCGAGAGGCTTGACCATAATCTCTTTCCTTTTCAAATCTAGCACTTATAAATCAACATGATCTGAACCCTCGAGAAACATTTTGCCACTGACCTGGAAAACATTTATGTACACTTTTTTTTTTGTAAAACTTGAATAAACAGCTGCATATTGTCACTTTAAGCTGGAATAAACCATTTTATTATGCCTGTATTTTAGGATAATGTCTTATGGAAACAATGACATATTCTGTACTGCAGAAATGCGTGCTGTACTGTAAAGCCATCAGTAGTCTTATATAGCACAGGATCATACGTTATACTGCATCATTTCACTAATGAAATCTTTGTTTTTCCATAGCTACTATATAATAACACTTAAATACACGTTCCTATACTTTGCCAATCTTATAATCAGGCATGTGAGATAAAACAAAGCATTACAGTAAACCCCATAAAAGCAATGAGCAATAACCAGGTCTCGCTCTCATTCTAATCCCTCCTGTTTAATGGCAGCAGAGGCATCCGAATAATCACAGGTTTCCTCACAATCCCTTTTCTGCTGGCTCATCATCTGTACCTTATGTCGTGTGCCAGTCAAACACTCCTTTGTTTCTTCTACACACAGAATAACTACTATGGTGTGAATTGTTCAGGCAGATAATATTAAAACTTTCCTTTCTGTGTATAAAATTTGGATGGTTTTCAAAATATTACCTGAGTAATTTTATGTAAAGACAGATCTGTTTGTAGATTCTCTCAAATTTGAAGTAACAGTATTTAGGGATGATCAGCCTGCTTTGATTTTAAATATATTCTTAGTGAAGTTATGAGAAACATTCCAAACTGTAAACTATTGGGACATCAGGGAGAATAAGGCAGGTTAGTGTGAATGGCTGTGGAGTTTCACATTAAACCAAACAGGTTGAAACAGGTTTCTGTCATATTTCATTTCACTGCAGAACTTTTCAGGTCAACCAAACTAATATTTTTTGTCCCTGTTTTCCTCTGTGTCGCAGTTTGTCTGAGAAAGCCGGAGAATGGGAGGAAGACAAAGGGGATGATGGACATATTTTAGGAGAGGACAGGGAGAGACTTTAGGTGCCAGAGGTGACAGCCATGAGTGTGTTGCTAAGACCACAGGAAGAAAGAGACAGAGGAAGAAAAGCAGCGGGTCAAAGACCACCGCTCTAATGTCCAGAGGGGGATCTTCTTACATCACTGAGGGCTGAGTAAAGGAGCCCACCATGCATGGTTAGTCCTAGCAAACACAGCCGCCGAGGACCGCACTTTATCACACAGAGACCCTCACAGGCCTGATCGCGCACCACACACACACACACACACACACACACACACACACACACACACACACACACACACACACACACACACACACACACAGTGAAGGAAGCGCAGTTTGTCTCTTGTTTCTCTTGTTTCAGGGAGGTCAACTGTGTGACAGTCGGGGGTGGCACCTTTTTAGGCAGCAGACTTCTCATCGGGTCATGACAAATCACACAGCTCCCGTTTCACCTGTCTCTCACCACCGTCACATCACAAGGTAGCTGCATGTTTTCTGTTCATTAGCTTTGGGAAATTCATATGTAAATTCCCTGCGTTAAGTTTCCTATGACTACTACTGCTGAGATTTTGTGAACCATTGTGTGTATCATATTTTCAGTACACATATATGCGCAATGTTGTTTCTGTTTTAAGCTTATTTTTTACCATGTGTATGGGATTTAAGCATATGAAAGTTAAAAACACCTACCAGTGATCAAGTAGTTGCTGCTATAAAAATAACGGGCACAAATAAAGTATCACACAGAAATTAACACTGACAAGAAATTAACCACTGCCTGTTCTAAAGATTTGTGTTATCAATCAATATATGATTCAAAACTTCCTAGATTACATTACACAAAAATTGCATAAACCTGGATAACCTGAAAACATTACTTCTCAAACTGATAACTGTTAAACCATGTCCTTTAAAACTCAAAATAATTCATTTTTTGATAGATAACGATAAACACACACAGGTCAAAATGTTTTCAAAAAGTTGCCAAAGACAGACAAGCTTCCTGCGCTGCCTCCCCGACACACACATCACACAGATATGACTAAAAGCATTGAGTAGTGGACAGTGTGAATCACTGATTCATGCATCGCTTTCGCCTGCACACTGCACGCCTGCACATGTGCTGACTTGCATGAGATAAAGTGTCTTTGTGCGCATGTTTATGTGTGTGTGTGTGTGTGTGTGTGTGTGTGTGTGTGTGTGTGTGTGTGTGTGTGTGTGTGTGTGTGTGTGCAAGGGAGTTACTTAGAAAGAAAAAGAGAGCCGGAAAGAGAGAAAGAAAAAAGATGCACTGAAGCGCAGACACACATTGCACGTCAAAGCCACAAAAGTGTGTGTACTCACGGTCCATGTGGCAGACTTGGCGGTGCTGGACTGCTGGAAGGACACCTGGAAGGCGTGCGGCCCGGGGTAGTCGGTGTTGGAAGGGATGGCCGGGGCAGGCGACAGGCCCTCAAAGGTGGAGTTGGGCTGGGAGTAGGGCGAGGGGGTGGGCACGGCCGATGAAGAGGCGTTTTCAGAGCTGTAGGGGCTGGCGGACGTCGCTCGGCTCCCCAGGCTCTCCATGCTGCTGCTCAGCAAGTTGTACTGGGACTGGGGAGAAACGAAGAGGGAAGAGAGTGAAGGAGGCGAAGAGGGAGGGAGGAGAGAGACGGAGGGAGGACACAGGTAGAGGTGCCAGAGAGAGACAGGGGCTAGGAGGCTTAAAGGGAGGTCGGATTACACCGGGAAGAGTGTGTGTGATGCTGCACATGCTGCGTGCATGTGTACCTGTCTAATGTAGGAGTCCATGATCGATGCTGGACACATTTTTTATGATTTATACATGAAAAGCGACAATCAACAAGTGCAGGGACACAGACTTGTGCGTGTTTGTGTGAGTGAATGAGGGTAAGTGAGTGGCAGTTGCAGTGAGGTCCCACAGTAGCTTCCTTGGGGCTACGTGAGGCAGGTTGTAAAACACAAGCGTAATCTGTGCTCTGCCTAATTGCCTGCCATTCCGTTTTTTTCCCCCTTCTTCTCTGGAGTGTTTGAGAAGAGGGACAATTTGATGCCGTGACACACTTGTCAAAGTTAGGATTTTCTGCGAGGCCTGGCAGTTGCACACAAACGTAAAAGCTACACTAGAAAGAAAATTTATTTTATGATTGTCTGCTACACTGTGTGACTTTTAACACAGAAAAATCAAAAACACACACACACACACACACAGCCAACCAAGTCCACCTGTCTACATTCTGCCCATCAACACCAACAGTTATTTTCTCTGAACAACGCTGAGATGACACCAGTTCATTCAGACTGAATGAGACAAGCTCGAATAATCTCTAATGTAACAACATCCATCCTTCTATCCATCCATTTTCTATACCGCTTATTAGGGTCACGGGGGGTTGGAGCCTATCCCATGTGACTTAGGGGACACCCTGGACAGGTCACTAGTCTATCACAGGGCTACATATAGAGACAAACAATCCCACTCGCATTCACACCTACAGACAATTTAGAGTTACCAATTAACCTCAACATATTTTTGGACTGTGGGAGGAAGCCGGAGTACTCAGTGAAAACCCACACATGCACATGGAGAACATGCAAACTCTCATGAAAGATCCTGGGAAGGCCGGGACACGAACCGGAGATCTTCTAGCTGCAAGGTGAAAGTGCTAACCACCCATGTAAAAACATGTATTTCCAAATTTATCCCTGAATAACTGCCATCTGTTTCAAATAACTACCACTGATGACACACTGACATAGCCGCTGTAACGCACGCACACATTCAGCAACCCAAAGAGCAGACAATAAACAAAGTCTTTACCTTCTTCTTCACGTAGTACATCCTCTAGTGCTTAGGTCTCATTTGTCAAATCTTCATTCAGTCAAACATCCAAACGCAGCAGCAAAGCAAAGAGAGTGCAGGACCATTGCCTAACCGCAGAGTTCAAACAAGGTGTTCATCAGTGGACACGCCACACACTCTCACATGCAGACCCCAGCGCTGCCCGGACAGAAAGGTGAGGGACTGGTGTGGAGACAGAGAAACGACAGACTGAGACGAGGGGAGAGGAGCACAGACGGAAAGGAGGGATGGGAACCCAAAAAATGGTACGACATTCTAATTATGGCATGCCCAGACATAGGCGGCAATGCTGGGGCGCATGTACACACACGCTCCGAAACACCTTGTGAAGGCCTGCACTAAGTAAACACTGTCTGGTTTGACACAGGCAGCGAGATAGAGAGAGAGAAAGGCAAGAAGGAAAACAGATGAAAGAACAAGAGTTCAAGGGTCAGATCGTCCCACCACTCGGTATTGTTCATCTATACATTAAATCAGCAGTTGGGGCTGGACATCCTTAAAAACAGACTCTTCAAAAGTTTGGAAGCCTTGAAATAAATAATTCAAATATTCACATCAATATTCCGAAAAACTGGTTTATTTAAACTGGAGATTTTATGGATCTTTTGAACCCAAACTAAGGAGTTTCGTTTGCTTATGATCATCATCAGAACCAAAAGAACTGAAGATAGAAATATTAAATTTGTGCACACAAAACGTCAACTCCAAGTTTTATTAATCAGATTTGCTCACAGTTTGTTGGAAGAGCAATAATATTGGTTTGAAAAGATATTTTCAAATGTGACTAAAAGCAAAATTTACCTCAATATCCTCCTTAAAAAAGATCACTTTGATAATGTTCAGTGACTCCATTGGTAACAAATTAAATATGATTAAGGAAAACACATAAATCACATCCCTAGAAACACGTGCTTTTCATTCTCTTTGTAACTGTGAATGATGGAGAAACCAATTTTAAGTGGGAAATTTGTATGATCACACCTCATGTTCAGTTAGACAGGAGGTGCTGGAATTTCTCTTGTCCTTTTTGTTTTTTCTTGCAGTATTCATCGATACAACTCTGTCTAGTAAAACCCTAAAGCAGAGCACGGCATTACCTACTCTGTGTGTTTGACCTCAGATGCTCACGATGAACACAGACACAGAAATGTTGCACAAGGGTATGTAAACCTCATGTGTTTTTGTGACATGGTTAAACAGATGAAAGCAGAAGGCACAGGTCAATGTCCAGGACTTAATGCAAACCGTGTAGGTTAAATGAGGATCCACACATGCACAGTTCTGTGGATCCATATGTTCTAATCTAATTCATGCATATGCAGTACGGCATATCATACCAGATAGAGCAGGGTCCAGAACAAATTACGCTACGTACTTTCTAGACATGAATATCAAGTGTCTTAAATGTATAGAAATTAGCACATCTATAGCATTTGCTCAGATAAAGACGCCTTTGTTAGCATCAAAGCTGATGAGGTCTGTTGTTCGTTTTTTAATGAACGCTTCCCTCTGATTTCTCACTTTTTGTTACCTTTGAAATGTTCCTCTAACTCTTATTATCAAAGGGGCTTTACGGGCACAAGAGGAGCCCAGGTGTATGTGTCAACAACAGAAAACACTTAAAACACACACACACACACACACACACACAGTCACACACTCTCTCTCACACACACAGAGTCCCACAGACGTATGCATACACATCACAGGTGTGCTTGGTCTTAATACCTGAACTCAAACTGCAACAAGTTGAAACAGAGCCGAAACCTCCACTGCCACTGTGTGTGTGTGTGTGTGTGTGTGTGTGCGTGCGTGCGTGCGTGCGTGCGTGCGTGCGTGCGTGCGTGCGTGCGTGTGTGGTGTGTGTAACTGTTTACGCTTCCCATCTCAGCACAGCATCTGATGTCCCCTGTGGGCAGTTATCCTGGTAGCTGCCACTCAAAGTCAAGCTCTAAAGGCTAAAAAACATCCAGAAATGCAGATAAGCCAGCTGCAGCCACATTCACTTACCCAGATGAGTGAAACATAATAGGCTGAGGATGAGGAGAGTATCATCCTCCTAATGACCTGTTTTCACAGCCACTTATTACAATGAACTCTGTAGTTCTGTTAACCAGCATGGCCACTTTTATCTCAGTTAAAATCTCATTTTGTCACATGGCCCTGTTGAAATGGGTAAACAGCATGACCTAAATGTTAAAGCTGAGCTCCGTAAGTGACCGGCGTGGCATTGTATGAGAAGACAAGCATGTCTAAACGACGCCAGCTATGTTAAATGGAGGTGAGGACTAGGGGAGATTAAAATGTGCACTGATGTGTAAGAAGGTTGCCCCCTGCTGGGAAAATTTGGCAAAGTGCAGAAGCAAGAGTGGGATATGCCATTCATTTTTATATCAACTAGTAGAACATGTATTTTTAATGAATTTTCAGCAGAAAGTGATAACATCGTCATAAAGAAGTCTTAAATACTTAATAAATTCAATTGTCAATATATTAGAATTTAAAGAGCAAGCCTCTGCTTCATACTTCTCAATATGATCCTCCCTGTTAAATGAACAGTGATAAAACATATTTGATTTGCATATCTTGCTATAACGGGGCTGTTAAAATCTGCCTCACATTACCAGGATATGCATATCAAACAGTTCTGAGTCAGGAATACACAAATGCATCTATGGCCACGTATGAATGCACGACTCTCAAACTGCAGATTCACTGTTTCACCTGTTTAATTCCCACTAACTTGGAAAAACAAAGTGACTCAGTGTCGATCTTAAATCCAAGTAATACAATGACTCACCCACCACCAGAGTAAAGCAGTAAAATCCAAATTTCCAACATAGACAAGTGCAGAATAAGCCAGATTATAAACAATGTCCTTATATCCACTTACCACATCACATAGCATCTTAAGGTATTGGAAATATTAGATGCGTTTCTATGATGTGTCTCTGACTGGGCTCTCAGTACCAGCTGAGCTCTCCATGTCCAGGTGACCCCACAGTGCAGCAGGACATGATGGAGGACAGAAGAGACGTCCTGCCTCTATTCTCCTCCACCTGTTCCTCTTTGCTCTGACTGGGCCTTCTCTACTTGCATCCAACAACAAATCCTCGCTCCGCCTCCTTTTCTTTTTTTTTTTTCTGTCATGGCTATTCATTAATCAGTCGGGCAGGCTCAGGCTTGCCCACTTAAAGATTAGATCTGACCAATATTCCAGATTGGGAGGAAAAGGAAACATAGGTGTGGTTGTGGCTGATTTCTAATTTCAGATTTGAAAGACGGCGATGGACGAGGTGAGGAAGTGTGAGATGAACCGTATGCATCAGTGGGATTGTGCAAAAGCTGTCAATCCTGTGTCAGATGAGTGCTTCATTGATAAAAAAAAAACAACAACTTCACATTCTTTCTGTAGATTGTGAAGTTCAGTGGGTGCATACACCTCCATGCTTGTTAATGCACACACACAAACACACCGACCTACAGATGGCTCTTCACTGAGCTGCAAGGGGTCCAAGCCCTGGATTTAACGAGCCCTCCCCCAACACACACACACACACACACACACACACACACACACACACACACACACACACACACACACACACACACACACACACCCATCCAGCAGTCCCTACAGGCTGTTCAGCAGGGAGACAGAGAGAGGGAAAGAGCTGCAGAGGAGAGGGAAGCCACATAGGAGGGAATCTCCTCAGCACTGGAGGGAAAAAGTGGAAACTCATGCGTGTGTGTGTGTGTGTGTGTGTGTGTGTGTGTGTGTGTGTGTGTGTGTGTGTGTGTGTGTGTGTGTGTGTGTGTGTGTGTGTGTGTGCTCACAGATAAACAAACCAATCTGATACTGAGTAGAAAAACACTCCAGCTTCTCAAAAGAAAAGCCAAAAAATCGATCGCAACGTGCAGCACGAGCTCATTTTCTTACCATCACGTTGTCGTTCATATCTCTCATGTGGTAGACGTCCATGGACACCTCTGAAGTGTTGCAGCGGTTCCCCGGGGTGCTGGTAGAAGGCACTGGGTGCTCACCGGGCTGGGTGTTCGGGGGGAGCTCGAAGTAGGTGCTGTCTGGCTCCCTGTGAGGACACAACAGTACGGGCGCAATGGATGAGTTTTCAAAAATAATCCTAGCTTAAGTGTGTCTTTGTGTCACATAATGGAGCAACTGGTGCAAAGAAAGTCTTTTGTTAGATTTAGCAGGTTTTAGTGGCACAAAATTATTCATGTTTGACTCTGGGTTTTTGATTTTGTGTGTTCATCTGGTCAGTATTCAAAAAACATGGCTTTCCCATACATGCAACACAGACTGTTGGTGTTTAAATTAGAAACATTCCTACATTATTTTGTTCCTAAAATAGTCTGCTAGGTGATGACAGATTATGGGTTTTAAATAGAGAGATACTTTATTGAAGCTTTGTAGTCAAGAACCCACATCTGGCTCTGGGCATTGAACATTTCACAGAAGAACTAAAGATGCAATGTGCAAAATATACATCAAGGAATTGCTTGCTAATACATTTCTTGCTTTTTTTCATGAAACCATTGCGTAGTTCGAAAAACACGATGGAAAGTATGAGCAGGTGTTGTTGACACTCACAGGGAGCTCCACAGGTGCTCGAAGGTGCCTCCTTCTTCGGCTACAGTGGACTGGGACATCTTAAAGGACAGGTAGTCTGGTGAGGGGCAGATCACTCTGCAGAGCACACACAAAGATCTGAGATTATTTATCAATCTTACTTATTTAAAATGAGCAAGTAAAATGAAAATTAACAAGATAATTTAAGAATAAACGGTCTTATAACCTGTTTAAAAGCTCCAAACAAGTTCAAACACACTAATAATTCACATCTCATGATCATTTTAAAAAAATGAATGTTAAAAAAAAAAAGAGAGGAAGAACTTGAAAACACACACACACACACACATTCATCCAGGTGTGATCACACTAATGTAGTCCCAGCAAGGTGGCACAAGCTATCAGGGGGCCTGGACGTGCCCAGACCCGCCTGACTCATCACCGTTTCCCTCCGAAGGGAAGCTTCTCCTCCTCGCAGTCTGAACATCACATGCTCCGCCTCCGTCTCAAAATAACGCCTGCACTACAACCCCAAAATGTGTGCAGACCCTGTGAAGCTCCTACCAAAGCAAATAACAAGTCTGTACTGCTGATGGAACGGAGTACGCATGGGTTATTTAAGATCTGGGTATCCAAACCAGGCAGCTCCCACACTTTGCAAAACTGCTACTGCTTGTTAATGACAGAAAATCTGGTGTGGTGTTTTGACAGTGTGGTATTGAAAACGCAGAAACCTGCAAAAGCTACATCCGGGCATTACGGTCAAGATGGGGTTGAGTGAAAATATTCCGAGCTGTCAAACAAATCCGTGTTTGCAACAACTTTAGATAGAAGCTGAAACGCACTGCAGGCCTACCGCAAAAGCAGATAAAGTGGATATCTGGTGTTTCCCCTTGGCTTCCAGTTAGATAAGCTGGTGATCACATCCAACCCAAAATCCCGTCGCGCATATTTGGTCGCATTTAGTTGGTTAAATTCACAGTTGCGCACCACAGCGGCGTCACATCTCCTTAGTAACCCCTGTGCGCAAGAAAAACTGTGGCAAAGGTGCGCGCTGCAACAAATAAATAACCCTTATTAGTGATGATGCGGCTGCAGATGTGCAATAAGAATTCTGCAAAAAAAAGTCAATTGAAGTTCCATCTGTACAGTAATCTTATCTGTGCGTAGCCGGAGTCTTTTCACTTTGGTCTGCACTGAATCGATTGAAGTTACACAGTCCAGTAAACATCTGACGTGATGTCATGACAGCTGAACAAAGACTGTTTTTTCCTGATCTTGTGCTTGCCTAATAAACTTTTGCTTCATACCACATGATTCAAGGGACGTGACTTAAAAATCTGATTAAATACACGTCGGAGAGTCCTGCTTTACGCATAGTTGCGCACGCATAATTTGGCACCGCGGAGCCCCGTAGCAGCTGCAGGTTCCCGCTGTTCCCAAAGTGTCTGCCGCCGCAGAAAGCAGCTCCCACCTCGTCCCTCGTCAGATCCCAGATCAGCTCACATGTTTGCACAGGGGATCTGACGAGGTGTCGCTGCAGGACGAGCAGAGGAGCAGACAGCGGGCTGGACGCGCAGCTCTGCTCCGCACTTTGAGCTGCTTAATTGGGATTCCACCTGGACACAGAGCACCTTTTTCACTTAGGCTGCACCACAGGGAAGCAGCTTATTGTTTAACTCGTGTCATCTATAATACACTTCAAATTTTTTAATTTGCATTTTAGTTATAAGGGTGGAGAATTGTTCGCATTTTCAGGCACTGAGGAAAAACACAACACATATAATTGTGCCATAGGCCTTACGCAATCAAACACTGTCAAAGAAAATGCAGAAATATTGATATGTAGATCAAAGCATGTTTCTACATCATTTCAAAATGATTAAAACTGATCATTAATATTTGTACCAAAATCGTGTGGGACAGTTACCGATTGTGTAAAACATTTAATCAAACATTTATCTCTATTTATATATAGATTTATCCCCATTGGAATTCTCCTTATTATAATATTCTCTAATGATCCACGCCTGTGTTATTCCTATAAATCACGGCCTCTGCTGGTCCTTCTCATAAACCATCCTTTTAAATCTGACATGCAGTGATATTCACCTGTATTTTTGTGTCTCCACTCCCAGGTTACAGCACCCATGACAACACTCATACACGCACACACCACCTCCCCAAGGGCCACTTCATGCAAGAAAATAGACTACACAGTCCCAACTGAGGAGAAATTAATTTTAAAAATTGTTTTAGATTCGATCCTCCCCAGGCCTGAGAGAAATATTTCATATGAGGACTCAAAGGCTTCATGACGCAGCTTAATATTTGGGTGTCTCTCGCTATTTCTAGAAATCCAAACTGAAATTTACCAGTACATATAGAAATACCGAGCAGTAAAATAGTAGAAGTTAATCTAAAAGGCTCAGTCTTTTGTAAAAAAAAAAAGAAAACAAACAGAGCATATTTTAAAGCTATAAAAAGCTCTATAAGGGACTATTATTTGAAAAAAATAATCTAGAGACTATTTTCAATTTATAGTGAGTATTTATAAGGTGTGCGTTTTTAGTTTGCCTGGATAATTGAATTCGGTTTTTTTATAAGGCCTATTTTGTGTTTTATCCTACATATTTTATGTTTCTTAACAAACCAGGATCAGTTGCAAACTCTCATCGACAATAAATATTTTATTATAAGGACATTTTAAAATATGTGAAATGTAACGCAGACACTCTGACCAGCAACCGCTTTTTAAAACGCATTTTCTCATTTGTCACATTTTGCTAAACAAATAGCCACAAACCTGCCAGGCCTGTTGATGAGTGGAAAAAAACAAACGAGTGACACTATTTCTAGGCTGCTATATAAAACATAAATAGACGTACCTGAAGGTTATTCTTATTCCAATCCAAACTCCCAGATATTATGTTGCACCGAGCACCTGTCTGTTTATTATCGAACATGCCAAGAGAGTGACCCTCCATAAAAATAGCAGCAAAAGAGAGAAAAAACAACAAAATCGACCTAATTGAGTTATGATAACAGTGTCAGGAGATGATTGACTTTTCGGAGAAGTAGCAAAATTAACCACGAGGAAAAGGGAGGAAAGCTGATTTGCATGCTATTCAGAGAAGTGTGAGCTTTGCTGAGGAGACCGAGGAGGTGCTGGAGCGTTTTTTTTTGTTTTTTTTTTGCGCTTTGAGAAGCAGGGAGGCGGAAGCGCGGATTGTCCGCACACAAGCGGGAAACCTTTTTTCACCTCAGTAGAGAGAAAATGTTGGGTGATTCAAGAACGAATTAAAGTGTTGAGTCTTGAGGCTGCAGGATATGTTTCTGGGATCTTTACACCACCCTTAAAGTGATTAAAAATGAAAAGAACGGGAGAGAGTTTAGATTATGGAAAATATATCAGAATATTCCAAATATTCACCAAACTGCTGAATTCTAAACTAAATAACCTGTAATAATAAAAAAAACATTGACACCTACAGGTTTGTTGGAATTTGGTGCACACACGCACAATCTAACACACGCAGAACGCAAAACACACAGAAACTGCGTTTCCCGAGATGCAACGCGCTACACACAGACGCTGATTGGACAGCACCGGTGCGTCGTCATGATCCATACAAACAAAGTCCCAGCAGTTGGATACAGGACAGTGTTTGCACCCCGAAGACAGTCATGAGGAGAAAAACCGCCCTCTGAATGGCTTGTGGGACTTTTCGAGTTTCTCATTTAATCGACACAAACGGCACAATTGACGTTAGCAGTAAGTGTTGCCTTTGATAGTGGAGTTTTTGACGGGTTGCTAACGTCGCCTGCTAAGTTGCTGGTAGCTTTGTATGCTAGCGGTGAACCCAGTGAAGGCTAGCCGAGCATCTAAGTTTACCGTTAGCATGTAGTGCTCGCTTTTCCGTGTCCACTGGTTAAATATATTGAATTTAAGAGACGAACTGTTAATGGAGGCTTTATTTTGCTCCAGTTGCTTATTAAAATTGCGAGTCAGCTCGCTAGGCTAACTTAAGTTGGCTACTTGTTGCTAATTTTCTCTGTTGACGTTTTGCTGTCAGACTAAATGCAGATAAGTAATTTCCATACATAATAACTTGTGTTATGAGAGAACAAACTGTTTCTGTGTCAGTTTAATCAATATACCTACTGTGTGAAACGTGGTTATTTGGTGGGCATATGGCCCCATCAAGTGTTAGTATTTGAAAACTACATAAGGTTGGAAGAGCCATAGGCAAGAAAATGAATTTTTCTTTTGTTTTAGTGCAAAAAAGTACATTCTGAAAATGCTGACATTTAAGAAATTATCTTTCCACAAAACATTATGAACAGCTTAAGAAAAATAAGTTCAATTTCAACAACATTTTGATCAAAACTACAAAAATCAGACAAAAGAAGACAAACAACAAAAGCAAGACAAAGTATTACAAAAATGAGACACTAAACGACAAAAGCAAGAAACAAAGTGAGGATAAATTAGACGGTCAACCTGAAACAAAAAAAGAGACAAAAAATTGGACAAAAAGTTGCGAAGCAGCAAAAAAATTGACAAACCAAACAAGCGAGACAAAAAAAGACACAAAACGACAGAAATGAAACAATAAATGACAGAAATGCACAAACAAGACAAAAAATGACTGGTTGATGAAATGGTTAGTATATACTCTGAAATGCTTGCTGCACAATACTATAAAAATACTTCTGATTTTAAAATATATAAAAATATTAAATGTATTAAAGGTCAATATACAGTTTTTACACATTTTGAGACACCTTGATTTAAAGTGACAAGTAGTAAGAGAACAGTTGTGTAAAACTACATAAGGTGCATAACATTTTACAATCACATTGGTCCTAATGTGATCCTGACAGAGACTCCCCCCTGACCACTCAGTTTAGGGTTTAGTCTTTTAAGAAATGAAATTATGTATATCTTTTTTTTTTTAACTGTAATAAGAACAGCATTTTTTTTTCTCGTATAGGAACAGTTGTGATTGCAAGATGAATTTCTCTGAAGTCTTCAAGCAAACCAACCAACTTTGTAAAGTTTCCCCAGATGGAAAGTATTTGGTAAGTGTTTTCTTTGTAATGTCATGCTTGATTTACATAATGCAGCAGAAATATTACTCTGTTCCCAAGAATAAAAATGAAGGCGGTTTTGTTGTTTTTTTTCTGCCTGACTTTTCTTCTCTGTTGCACTCCTCAGGCTACCTGTGTGCAGTACAGGCTGGTGGTGCGAGATGTGAGCACCTTGCAGATCTTGCAGCTGTACACATGCCTGGACCAAGTATCTCACATGGAGTGGTCTTCTGACTCTCTGTTTATTCTCTGTGCTATGTACAACAGAGGACTGGTGCAGGTAGGTTATGAAAAGAAGACTCAGCATGTGGTGTAAAAGCAGGTGATCAGTCTGCCCATTTAAGACTTAATGGTAGTACAATTGATTCTCCTTTTGAAAAACATTTTATGAAGTCTTGTCTTCATAGAGTATAATTCTAAATTTGATACTGAAGGAAGCAGTGCTGTCTGGATTTTATTTGTGCTGAATTTATGGCATTAAAGTATTAAAAAACAATTGTTCACAGTGCCAATAATCCACCAAAATCCCCCCCAATTGAGAAATTCTATAATAAAATACAAAAATAATAAATGTTCTGCAGCTTAACTATTAGTGTTGTAAGTTTGAGTAAGTTTTGTGTAGCTACTTCAGATACGAGAGTCACAAAACTTCCATTTTGTTTCCTTTTTTAAAAATGGTCAAGTTATTAAAATCTTTCTCAACATCTTGAACAGCACGTTGCTATGCTGTAGAGCCACTTGGATTGAGAAAAATGTCAAATCATAAATGTGTCTTCAAGGTTTTTCAAGCTTTAGACTTTGTTCTATATGAATAAATCTCACAGGGTACTTAAGTGTGGGTACTCCTTTCAGTTGACATTCAAATGAAATTCAGCATTTAACGCAGCAATATAGGGGAAATTAAGTGTTTCAACACAAGCAGTTATCATTCATTTACATTAATTTATGTTGCCTGAATACATTCACCATATGTCATTTCATTTAATCTAGAGCCATGCTGTGTATTTCGCCTGTCTTTTTTTTTTATCAACGGGTCCTGTTTATTTTAGAAGGTTCAAATATATAAAAATAGTCCTATTCATTCTTATTTATTTAAAAGATGTCCTACTTTTGAATCATTTTAAATCTCTCTTTAAAAAGAAATGAATGCTAAATTGCAGTAATTGTTACTACAGTGTTGACAAGTTTCCCATACTTGTGTAATTTCAGTTTCATGTGCAACATAATGCAAATGGCTTACCTTTGAAACGGTATCCAGCGCCAGTCTTTCATGGTTTCTGATTCTTGAGTGTTTCTTACTGTTTGAAATTAAATTGAGGATGATACAGGACGAGTATGAAGGATGTCATCAATACTGGCTGATTGCTGTCCTTCCGTCACTCTCCCTCTTCTCTGTCTTGTTCTTCAGGTGTGGTCTCTCGAACAGCCAGACTGGCACTGTAAGATTGATGAGGGCTCAATAGGACTAGTCTCCTCACGCTGGAGTCCAGACGGACGTCACATTCTCAACACCACTGAGTTCCATGTAAGTGTGAAGTTGGTTTGTGCATGTGTGCGTGCATTCATGCACATGGAAGTGTGTTTATACATGCTTGTCTGGTTTCAACTGTTGCTGGCCCGTAAGGAAGGGGGTCCTGAAAATAGCCAGACACCAGAGCCTTTCTTGACTGCCCCTACATCCCCCCTCCCACCCCCACCTGCGGCATGTATTCAGCCTGATTTCATAGCTCCCCTCCTGTTAGCGTCCTGTCATACATGGGTCTCAAGTACCTCTGGAGCATGGGTGCAATGTATATCTGCCCTTCCGATGTAGGTCTGGTATTTTCTTTGGCAGCGAGTCCTTTTAATGATGTTTTACTGCTCATAAAAATATCACAATTGTAAACAGTGAAGGAAAAACGATAAAAACACCCAAACCATAAAAACAGTGATATAAAGATATAGTGAGGCAACAAGTCAACAAGTCTGTCAAAGTCTAAATAGTATGTTTTTAATTTTTTGAAAAAACTAATTATTTAGCCTGACTGAACTGCTCAGTGTAGATTGTGCCATAAATCTACTATTATTAAATAAAATGGTCAAATTTGGTCACGTGTCTTTCATTCTGTGAAAGCTGTAGTTGCTGTGATGTGATATAAAACCCTAGATCACACTGAAGTAGTAAGAAAAAAAAAGTAAGAGTAGTAAAAGTAAAAGTAGTTTCCACACAAGAAAAATGGATGATATAACTTCTTATATTCTTATTTTGAACAGAAATTTTGATAAAAGTTCACTCCTCACTGTATAGCCACCATAAAGTTATGCAATAGGAGATTTGAACTTTAACTTGATCTGAGTTGGGGCCTCATTTATAACTGTCATGTACCCAAAAGTGGGGCCCGAAACAGGTGTAGGCAGCTTCCTATGGAAAAGTTGGGATTTTATAAGACAAACTTAATGGAAACAGACATTTTGAACATTTTGATATCTGAAGCACAAGTTTTCTTAATGACGCTTATTTACATTACATTTTACTTCATAAAACCAACTCTTCATTAACATATTCATGCCAGTTGTGGTTTATAGTGTTTGTACTTGTAGTAAGACACCAATTATTCCATAAGCACCTGTCCATTTTATAAGACAGGCAAACTAACATCACAAAACCATTTACATCTGTTATTTATTGTTGAGCCGTTACTTATAATCCATTTGCAGCTGACTGCAGTGATTCCATCTGCCTTATCACCACATTCACAGTCCTAAATAGTGCAAAGCAGCCCACACTCCTGTGCAGTCAGTTGACAAATGCATCATAGTGCTGCTGAAAAGAAAGGATGATGCCAAGGTACATTAATTTCGGTGGCAACATCTGATAGCCGAGCTCATATTTCCATGATTTTCATCCAGAATTACTGTATTGACTTTGACATCAGCCGTATTTATTTGTAAGTTTGAGATATGTAAACCAGAGTACATCAACATTAGTAGAAGGTATCAGTTTTAATACTACTGTGCATTTGTCACCAAGGGCAATTTTACATTAATTTCATACTGCATTTGGATAAAGGTGAATAATATGAATACACCATGCTAGCTGCAAAACATTCTGAACCTTCTCCACCCACCTTATCCACCTCAACTCCTCTCCACACATCTCTCCTCCATCTGCACTCATATCGACTATAAAAATCTGGGAGGCTCTTGTGCAGTGAAGTTTTGGATTTAAATACACTGTTCAGTCGTTGCCAGATGTTGACTGAGTGTGGTTTCATCACACATGTACGTATTAACAGACAACCATTAGCAGCGTTGTGCTTCTTGGCATCAACTTCCACTGTGTCTAATTTCAGGAACTGTCAGATTTTCATTGTTTGTTGAATCGGCCGTGCAGCCAGCAGTCATGTAGCTGTCGTCTTCCACATGCGGCTCAGCATTCATGCTTTTGCACTGACTAATTATCTCTTGTTGTGGCAGTGTAGTGGCCAGAATATCAGGCTTGTTCTCATGTGCATACTTGAAATTTGATGATGTGATTTATGTTTATAATTGGATGAAGAAGCGTGTGTGTACAGTTTTATGAATGAGATTATTTTTGGTGCGCACCATTTCTGTCCTTTGCTTGCATATAAACTTTTGTTATGGGTCGTACTCACAGTTATGAGGCCACTCGACTGGTGCTGTTTTTGGCCCTCGTGTCAATGTGTGTCATAAATCAGTTTACATATTTAAACTCCATCTCTGGATTTTCGAGGCTGATGCAGATATTTGAGAGTTAAAAAAAATAAAATTCATATTGATCGATCAGCCAGTACTCATTTTTACCTAAACCATTTTTTAAAGGTAAATGTAACACGTTTCATATTCTTAGTTCAATTCACAATATCAAAATCAGTTAAAAGTGGGTTTGAAACTTACATTATCCATTATTTTACAATTACGTCACAAATGGATAATGGTGTCTCATTGCTAATATTAGGGTTCTTGCCTCAGAATTACATTTTTGGACAAAAATTTTAAAAATATGCAATATTCAAATTGGTCATTTCTTTGTTTTGCATTTCTGGTTGGATGACACCATTACCATTTCGGGCCAAGCAGTGCGGTTGCGTTACATATATAGTACATCTGACCAAGCAATAATTTATTGACTGGCCTATTTTGGGACAGTTAGAAGACGTATGTAAACATTACTAACAGACCGAAGCTTCAGGTTAATGTATTCTTATAGTTGTGCAGATTAAACATAGAAGCAGCCTTAAAATACCTTTTTGAGTGTGCCTTTCTCCCCACCCTTCTGCAACCGACCCAGAGGGTGTATAATGTTATAGTCAATATATTGTCTCTCGCATTTTATTAATGTCTAACACTTAGAGAGATAAAGTATTGCATGGTCAGATGCGCTATACAGTAGGCTACATAATGAGGGGCTTGGATGGCTGTAAGAGGCTACCTAGACACAAATGGTACATTCCAACAGCAAGTGGAAAATGATAATATTGAGTAATTTTAGATTATTATAATTGAAAAAATAATTATTAAGCAACAACCCAAATGTGAACAATTATAAAATAAATAGAGAAAAAATGGATAATTTGGAAGGTAATCAAAAAATATGGATAATAAAAGTTTGAGACACTTTTTTCTTTGAGTCATTATGAAGATACAAATTGGAGGAGCCTCAAAATGTTACACAGACCGATAATTTGTATTGGTATAAAAAAAGAAATCTCTGACCATAATATATGCTGAGGGCTACATTTTATGGTTAGCAAACTATAAAATGTAGACATTGTTAATAAGTGATTATGATATTGACATAGCATGTGTCTATGATAAACACATAATTGCAGACACTAGAATAGGCATTAATACAAATATAAAAAAGATTGTTTTAGTGCACAGATGAGTGAAGAGCCCAGACTCTAATCTTGTGTCACATGAAATGTCAGAGTAGGTCATGTCTGGCTGTACTAGTTAGAGTTTTTCCTCCAGTTTATTTCAGTGAAATAGAATTATGACTCTGTTGTAGGTGAGACTACTGGAAATTCTTTTACACTCACTTCCTTTGACATAGCAAGGGTTCATCTACATATCTGCTACCAGAATGATTTCATTCCATTACTTTAAATATTTGAGATTAATATGATGTTGAAAGTACTGTATAAGTTGCAGTTCACGCAGCTCAGGATAGTTGGGAGATGTTCGGTGTAATTTATGCAAGTCTGCAATCAGACTAATAAAGATGTCTTTGGAGCTTTTCTTTGCCTCACAATTCCTGTTTTAAATTCACCCCATACTAAGCATATGTTGTCAGGGGTGAAAAGATATGGCAGCTACCCTCTGGCCATGTGGAATATGACGGAGGCACCGTGGTGGGCCACATCTGTCATGCTGAACCTGACTCCAGGAATCATTTGACAGGTGTTGTGGCCTAACATACTACTGTGTCTGGTCTGGAGAACGGGTGCAGGGAGTGCAAGATGTCTGTGGAATGACTGCTTTGTGTCTGTCTGAATCGACCAAAAAAAGGAACAGGATGGAAAAGAATGCAGTTTCTTTATTAAGGAGACATGGCATCTGCACAGAGCGGTACAGCTGAAGTCGTAGTCAGAGTGTGAATTAACTTTTAGTCATCTTGAGACAGTTTCAAATAATCAGTGTTAAAAGTACTTATTTTACAAAACGTTTTTATGTCGACACAATTTGTTTTTCTTTAGCATATCTTAAAAAGTGGACTACTATATTTTTTTGTTAATGCTTTGGAGTGATAATCTAATAAAGCAAGTGGTTTAATTACTTTGGGCATGAAACAGTGTACATTTTATTAACCTGTATTAATTTAGAATTTAATACGTGGATTATAATAAAATTACATGGTGGTTGCATTCCAATACCAGTGTTATCTGTAAGCACCTCTTCAGACTTTTTGTAGGACTTGTTTCACCCACTTTTAAGGTAGCCATTGCTTTCTGGATATATTTTAAACTCACCGAGAATTGAAAGTTTCTTAGAACTTCATTAACAAAAGTCTAAACTTTAAGTTACAGTGGTAATGGTAAATTGTAAATAAATTGATGAATGCATAGTTGAATTCTGCTCAGGCTAACCACTCCAAATTAATATTTCTAGTAAACAACTCTGAGAAAACACTGTGGGGCATTTGGGCAGTAGATACCATACCTCAATATTATTAATATAAATTATTATTTCTTGTTAAACTTCTGAAATATCACAGTAGGGATATTTTTTCTGGATAACTTTTGTTTTACCTTTCAGTACTTTTGCAGTCCCTTGCAATACTATTTCCATAATCTTGCAATTCCTTTTCATTCCCTTAGATCATCTTTTGCGTAACTTTTGCTTTCCCTCACACTAAGCTTTGCATTTCTTCTGTCACCTATAAACCGGAGTGTTGGTCCATTCCAGTTGTAGTACACAGCCTTACTGTGGAAAGCAGAGATGATGTGATACTTTACATGATGCGTTTAGTGCTCATTACTAATTTTAAAAGGCCGATCTCAGACAGGACACGGCCACTGCTGTGAGCACAGCTGCTGCTGCTCTGCACGGCTCTGACAGGTGGAGCTGTGGCTGGATATGATTATTGTTCAGACTTTGACTGCTGCTGTGGTTACTGTGTCATGTCTTCACTGTCGTGGCCAGATTGTTTTAAAGCCACATCTATTTTTTTATGGTTTACCAGCCTTGGCTTTGTATGTGGGTTCACATCTCAACAGCTCTTATCAGTGCTTTTGTGGATTCAAAAACCTGCAGTTATTCGCTTCTCTTAAATACAAGTGAGAAGTTTTATTCAGCTTGCTGAGCATCCTTTTGCGGTTTGAGATTGCAAAACAAAATTAACAGGAAAAGTAGTCACTTGTTATGACATTGCCAAGGAGCCCAGTGAACTTACCTTCACCCTAGCCCAAGATTTCATTAAGGCTGTGCCAGGCGGGTGTTCATGTCAGGCTTAAATTTCAGCCTCACTCATAAACAGCCTGCTATATTAACTTGTTTAGGGACAGCTGCCTGTGGTGTGGATCATGCCTCTGTGTATGTGTTTGTCTGTCTATGTGTCAGTAAATCTGCTTAGTTGGCTGTGCGTGTGTGTGGTTGTCTTTGTTTTATTTAACTACAGCGTGATTCTCTTCAGATACATCTGTAATGAAGGCACATTACAATTTATGAGCTCACAACTGACACGGCAGTAGGAAAATGACAGCATATTGGCCTCTGGTGCTCATGGAGGTTTTAAGTTTAGCCCCATACAGACTAGAAAGGAGCATCCATTTCCTGCCAGCTAGAAATGCTGTGAAAGGATGAGAGATACGTCAGTTTTCAGCTGCTTTGTTTTAGTTAAAGCACAGCTGTCATAGAGTTAACAGAAAGTCACATTGCTGAAACCAAGCCCATGTATTGTGAGACTTTTACGCAAGTTGCCTCCGATTCGAATTCCAATCATTTATCTTAGGACCTTGCAAAATGCCACTCACACATCTACGATAATCCTCCTTTACCAACTGAGGGGTGATGAACTGAGTGTGGAAAAACTCCAGCCAAGGACATTGCTGAGCTTGACTTCTCTAATGGTTTTTGCATTGTTGGGATCGGATTAGCTAGCATTCTTGGCTGGTGCAGCTGGAGCCTTGCTAACGTGTAGCATTGTTGGCATCAACGCTACTGGCCTGTAAACTGTAAATGTAGACAGCTGATGCACTGCAGCATGGGACAATAGCTCGTCCGTCCCCTATGTGAGGCTGCGAGCGGCTCCAGTTCCTTGGTAGAATCATGAGGCTGTAACAGGAGGAATAGGCTATATTGGTTTGAGATGGCTTTATATGTGGAATGCCTACAGGCTAATCCTCTGCTGACAGATAGGCCTATATGGCATCAAATGCACTTGCCCATTCTCTCACACTCGGCTCGGTGCGCAACAGGAATGGCTGATGGATATGTTTTATTCCAGGTTGCTGTCAGTAAGTGTAGTCTCCAACTGATGGTGGTTATCATATTGCCCACAGGCTGTCCTGCTGGGAATGTTTCCTAATTCTGTGGTTTTATTGTTTTGAATACTTGCTAATAGATACTAAATGGATGTATAGAGGTGTAGTGACTGAAATTTGCCCCATTTTGTTCTACCTGGCTATAACATGCCAACTGAAGTTTATTTGCAGTGCTCTTAATTACAGTCCCAAAGGGCCTTTCAACCAAATTAAGAAACATTATTTCAATTTGTAGACCCCCAGCACGATTTAGAAAATCTTCAAAAGTGTGAAGGAACCTTAGGAAGCATCTCCTAATGAGTAATACTAAAACAAATTAGATGTACTTGTCTGTAATTACAGCTGGTACTGATTACCATCTATAGTTATGCTAACCCCAGCACTCCAAAACCCAACTATGATGAATAAACAGCAGCTGTTGTAGTAGAGATTTGGCTTCTCACACCACCCTAAAGTCATAATCCCCCCATCCCCAAGCCGCTGCTCACCTTTGGTGGGCATACTTCATCTAAAGGGTAGCTTTACCAACTAAGGACCTTCTTGCGTACTACCCCACACGGTGAAGCATTTCCCACCTATCTCCTTCATGCTACACGTCCTCCAGCCAGTTTAAAGTTACACTGCCTTCGGGTCTTGATCTCCCTGCATCCCCTATGTGGTGGGTTCAAGGCATCCAAGAAGTGTAAAGTGTGTTTGTGTTTGAACAGTGTTGGTATCAGTTGCCATGGCACCATGTTTGAGGGGATGTCCAGAAAGTGCGTGGTCAAATGTTATTACAGGGACTACACAGCTGGATGTGTTGACCAAGTAGGAGGGTCGGCACTTTTAGCCCATTTAGGTGACAGACTGGGCTCAGGTCAAATGTCTGTCTGGATACTATGATGAAAGCCTTGTCACTTCAGTAGTGTCAGCTCTGCGCATTCTTAGACGCTTGAAGTAATCAGTCATTATTGTTATTACTTCTGTCCAGAATATGTGACTGTGACGTTGTTAGTTGGTTATTGGAATAGAAATGATGTTATGATGATGGTAAAGTGCCATTGTGAGCCAAGTCTGTGGTTTCGAATATAATATAGTGGCTAAAATTGCAGTTCGTAATTTGTGTTCAACCTGTCATTTCTGTTAAGGCGACTATAACACTTCAAGTAAAGCTGGGTGACATAAGCTAAATAAATTAACTTTAATAAATTCATATGGTGGATAGACAAGTCTTTTTTTGTCTCTGCAAAAACTTCAGACAAAACATGACTTAAAAATATTTTTCTTCCTCCAGTACTGGTACAACACAAACAAGGTTAACATTCTTTTTCATAATGCATATTATATTATTTCCCACATTGCAGCCTAATATAAGCTGTTTAATTACTGCAGTCACAGTGTTAAAGAGATGAGTGAACCACACAAGAAAAATCTTGCAGTCCTCAACTGCAGAGCTACTTTAAGTCACAATACAAAACACTAGAACATGAACACTGATGGTATAATGTATGTATATCATATCATAGTCAGACATGAATCTGGATTCTACACATACTGTAGATTTCCCTGTAGTACCTCTGAGTAACATTCATTATGCTACTCAGAACTGTATTGTATTTCTCTATATTCACTCTCGGCCTGTTATTCTTAACAGTGGGATTGTATAAATGACTCACTCATGTGATACCAAAACACACGGTCGGCTACTATATTCTAATATTCTATAACAGTGTCTGCCTTTTTCTTCAAGGCCAAGATACCACATATCATACTGGTCCTCAAAATATGCTGCGCTGTTGGCCGAGCGCCACCTGCTTTTTCTTGGCATGACTCTTGCTGAAGTGAGACTGGTAGATGTTTGAGTGACCGCTGTCAAAACTGAGTATTAACACATGTGGTCTCTTTGTTGTGCCGACCTGTGGTCAGATAGTTATTCTTTGGCGCTGCTTCTCATTAGTGGGAATGCACACAACTTGCTGGCTGCACGTCTCGCTGTTAATTTGTCACACTTGTAAGCAAACACGTCTAACGTTACATCTTGGCTACTAAATGGACTGGTCCCATTTTAATGCTATGCGCTGAGTGGTTGTTTTGTGTCTGTTAATTTTATATGTACTCACGTCCTAATTTAATCAGTATAACCTCTTAACATCCATGTCAGTGACTGCAGCTCTGAAACATCTGCGTTTATTCCCTGTGGAAGTACACTTATAGACAACACTCCATGCACTTTACCATACTGGGAAATCTGTGTAATGATGGAGGGTTTTTATGTGAATGTCTCATATCCTTTAAAGAGATTTAACTCTTGAAGGAAAACTATGCAGAGCCTTTACAGTTGATGATGAAGCACACAAGGCAGGGCTGTACTCTGCATCTGCAGCTGATAGACACATCTTTGGGAGTAGAGCAACACTTAGAGGCCTTTTTCAGGCTAGTATGCTGTTTAATTGACCTAAATCAGAGCATCAGTTAGAACTTTTTTTTATTTAAGACCAGTAGTTAAATAGAGCTCATATCTGCTGAAATTTGTCATGGTGTAAAAGGGGTGGATGTATTTATGCTCTTTCTACTGCTTAATGGTATAATATTTTGTCATTATCTTACTTGAAGGTAATTCTCTGTTTCTCTTCCTTCTTTCCTTTTGTTTCTGTGACAGCTGAGAGTCACCGTGTGGTCCTTGTGCACCAAAGCTGTGTCTTACATCAAGTATCCCAAAGCGTGTCAAAAGGGTGAGTATGAGAATGATAATATGTGTATACCAGAGTACCTGAGGACACAGCCGGCCGTCTAAATGCCTTGGCGTGCACCATGAATCACATACCGTTCTTTATCTTGTGGCACAACCCAGGATGTGCAGCCGAACTATGGTCCTCTCTGCTGACAGCTGTGCCCCTCTTCAGTAAATGGGGCATGCTCCTCATAACAGGCCTGTCAGCAACTAGTGGAAAAATGATTGTCTATGACTCTCCCCATTTTCCACATGCAATACTATGCCTTCTGCAACCCGCGTATCTTCAGAGCTGCCATATAAATAATACGGCAATGATATTTGCATACCACAGACTCGATGGTGCCAAAGAATAAGATAATTATAATGGATGAAATGCACAGGAGGCCATGAGGTTCTCTATTCAGGTATCAGACCTTTTTTTCTAGACAGTACATAAAAATTATTTGATAAAAAGATGCAAATAATTTATTGTTTATAGTTTCTCTTGCTTTGACTAAACCTCAGGGAAAAAACCTTTTGATTAAGTTGAAAAGGGAAATGATAGATAGATAGATAGACAGACAGACAGACAGACAGACAGACAGATAGATAGATAGATAGATAGATAGATAGATAGATAGATAGATAGATAGATAGATAGATAGATAGATAGATAGATAGATAGATAGACAGACAGATAGACAGATAAATACATAGATATATACATAGATTAAACCTATATTGATCCCACAGCAGGGAAATTTACAGTGTTAGAGCAGCAAATAGAAAAATAGTACAAAGAAAAGAGCAGCCCACAATGCACACAGTGCACAGATATAAATATATACTTTCTCTTTCGAGGAGGAAATGTAAATATTCACAGAAAATTGTGATACATTTGTGAATGCTTGCATTGCTTTAACTTTTAATTACCATAATACCACTTTTATCACTTATAATAGTGACCAATTACAGGAATGTGAACTTGTATATAAGCTTGTGGGTTGCCTACTACTTTATTCCTCAGTTGGATGTGGCTGTTATGGAGGTATTTTCAAAATAAGATCTTTTTCCTGCATGTAATTGTACGCCACAGCTCAGGGGTGTACGAACTGATAATGTGAAAATGCCCAAGGGCTGGCTGTGCCTCCAGACATACCTTTGAAATGTAAATGCACTGTTATATATTAGATCCAGAACAATTCAGCTTTCTTTCACATCTCTGGAGTCAGACATTAAATAGGAAACTGCATCTTGAAGTTGTTTCATTTTGTAATTCAGTTTGACAGAGCTGACAGGCCATAAATAATACATACTGCGTTGAAAGCAGGAAGCTGAATAAATTCTGACCTTGTGCCATGATTGCTGGATTTTGGATAGTTTGTCAAAACCCGGAGTTTTCTATGTAATTGTAGCTTTGTCCCATCAACTTTCACCCACAGGTATAGATTTCAGCAGAGATGGCCGCTATATGGCCTTGGCTGAACGCCGCGACTGCAAAGACTATGTTTGTGTATTTGTGTGTGACGACTGGCATCTACTCAGGGTAAGTAGGAAATTATATTTTCTTTTAGTTTGAAGGTCATTCAAATGACTTTAACATTTGATCAATTTAAAACAGGAAAAAAACAGTGAAATAAATGTTAATTTAGATAGCCAAAAAGATATACACAATGAATCACAACTTTATGAATACCTTCCTAATATGCTTTCATATGCACTTGGCAACTACAGTGGCAAGTGGAACCACTACAGATTGGATATATTGGTCCAGCTCATCCCACAAATGCTTAATTGAGATCTTGGGAATTTGGAGGTCCAAGCAAGAACTCTTCTTCATGTTCTTGAATTGAAACTATCCTCAATCAATGTATGCAGTGTGGCAGTGTGCTAATGTAGGTCACTGCCATGAATGCCGTACGTGGTCTGAGTAACTATTCATGATCTGCAACAGTGTTAAACTTTGTTTGTATCAAATTGGCATCAGTGTGAATGCCTGGACCCTGGGTTTCCCAGCAGAAATGATAAAATTTGTCACACAGATCCTTACGTGGAAAATGGAAGAGATTTCGAGAAGAGCGATTGAGGAAGGATCCCTCTTGAAGCATGTAGAGATGCAATAGATGCTGTGTATGGGTTAGAAAATTGCCCCTGACCTCCTCACCTCCATGAAGACGGACTACACAAACATCCAAGAAGGAGGAGACAGGAGCAATATGCACAAAGTGCTCTGACAGTAGAATCACAATCTAGTAAAACATCTCAAACATAATTTGGATTACTGATTTGCAGCCTGCCTTAAAAGCTACAGCGCCATAAAGACTCAATGAATATTACTTTTTTGAAATTATTATTGACCTATATTGAGCGTTGCCATTTGTCATTTCGGGTGTCATGCCGATGCATTCAAAGACACACAGAGACTAGCAAAATTGTTCTGATTCAAATTTGAGTATTCTTTGATTTTGCAGAATTCTGATCTATTGTCTTGACTGTCCTAGATTTAAGGAGAATTTTGTGGAAAGAAAAGTGTTTTTCTCTCTAAATAAGCAGCCAAAGCTAATAAAATTGAATTAAAATTGGTTTGAACCCTTTCACAGCATTTTGAGACCGAGACACAGGACCTGGCAGGACTGGAGTGGTCTCCCAACGGCTGTGTGCTGGCAGTGTGGGACAGCTGTCTAGAGGTGAGTCAGCTGCCTTATAAACTCATGCTTCAACAATAGAACGTAATAGAATAATGATACTGATGGATTAGTTGGATGGAAACCTTGCGCTCCGTTGGCTCTTCATGTAAGGTGTATGCTTAGAGACAGAAACTGAAGCAGTTGGCTAAGAATGGACAGCTAAATACTCCAGTGTACTGTACAATATCATTAAAGTGGATGACCACATGTTTAAACACATTACCTTTTGAGGCCTGTTTAGTATGTGCAATATCCTTTGATATCATATCATACAGTGTATTATAAAAAAAATAAGTGTCTGTATGAGGAATAGTAATCTTGGTGAACTGATGTGGGTTAGTACAGTATAGTATAGTATAGTACAGTATGAAAATGAATCTGGTCAGATGATCTGTCGTTGTTGTTGGATTGTTTGGTCAGCTATAGGACAGGGGTGTCAAACTCATTTTAGTTTGGGGCAACATTCAGCCCAGTTTGATCTCAGGTGGGCCGGACCAGTAAAATCACAGCATAATAACCTATAAATAACCACAACTCCAATTTTTTTCTTTGTTTTAGTGTAAAAAAGTACATTCTGAAAAAAGTTCACATTTAAGAAATTATATTTTTACAAAACATTATGAAAAACCTGAAATTTCTTAAGAAAATAAGTTCAATTTCAACAATATTATGCCTCAGTTTATCCAAAATACTTTGTCTAGAAATGATTTTAAATTTATAGTTTTACTAATTTACAGTCTGCAGTTAATGTCTTCTAATTTTTACACATTGAGGGCCGGATTAGAGCCTCTGGGGGGCCGGTTTTGGCCTGTGGGCCACATGTTGGACACCTCTGCTTTAGGACCACCCCATGTGTAGGCTTTGATAGAGAAAAGGCAATGTGTTACTGATACCCACCTACATCTGTGAGTTAAATTGAAGGACTCTCAGAAAACAAATGTGGCTTATCATCAGTGACTGCATAAAATTTAACAATGAAGAATGTTGACTAAGTGCACCTATTTTTAAAGCTGTCATATGTTGAAAAACTACCACACTTAAGTACTAGCAACAGAAAAAAAAAAGCCCTACTGTTGGTTCTGTTGTTTAATGCGTATGTTTCCTGTCCACAGTACAAGGTGCTGCTGTATTCTCTGGATGGCCGGTTGCTGTCAACCTACAGTGCCTATGAGTGGTCGCTGGGTGTCAAGTCTGTGTCCTGGAGCCCGAGCAGCCAGTTCCTGGCCATTGGCAGCTATGATGAAAAAGTATGTGCAGTGTCTGAAATAGTTATTGATTCTTTCAAACTTCTCACTCCCAGATGTTCTTTCATTTTCAAACATGAAGTCTGGTGGAGTTCTCCTTTAAGAAGTGGATTTATTTATTTCTGCAAATGTAAAATGTTAGAAATTTATAGTTTGATACATGTGTTTTAATTTGACTGGAGTTTCTTGTGGACAGTCATCAATATGAGTATAAAGTAATTGACCAAAGAGTTTCATACCTTCATGTCAGGTTCGCATCCTCAATCACATCACATGGAAGAAAATCACACAGTTCGAGCACCCTGCGATTATCGACAACACAAAAGCTGTAAGTATTCAGCCTTAATCATGAGTCTTGAAGGAATTGTAGTTAGATTATTTACTACTACTCACTTCTTGTTTTGTTTCTAGACTGTGTATAAGGAAGCGGAGAAAAGGCCAGGTGTTGGCAGTGATGAAATGCCACTACACAACATCACAATGGGTGCAACTCTCTTCAACACCCAGAGCAAATGTACGTTAGCAGTATACATTTTAAAGTCAGTATTTCACTAAAATTGGTGAGGCCAAGTAACACAATTTGTTTCTGTTCTCAAATTCTGAATTGCTGGTGATTTCTCCAGATGAGATCTGCCCACTGCCAGTCCAAATCCCTGTGGTCAAACCAGACCCAGACCGAGCCAGCCCCAAGATTGGCATCTCTGTTCTGGCATTCAGCTCAGACAGTCGCTATCTAGCCACCAAAAATGGTAAGACTTCACAGTGCTGCTATTTAAACTCCATGGTGAGCCTAGAGAACTGCATAATATGTAGAAATGTTTGATCATCAACAGATTTTTGTGTGCACTCTTGTTTTACTACAATGCTAGTATTTCATGGCTTTGAACGTGTATGTGCATGTTTTTTATCCTAGACAACATGGCCACTGCTGTCTGGGTGTGGGACATGCAGAAGATGAGCCTGGAGGCTGTGCTGGAGCAGACTTCAGCCGTACGTTGCTTCCAGTGGGACCCTCTACGCCCCCGACTGGCCCTGTGTGCAGGCAACACCAAACTCTATCTGTGGTCCCCGGGAGGCTGTGTTTCTGTTCAAGTCCCCACTGAAGGTAACTTGCTTTGGCACGAGAAAAATTGAAACTGTCAAGTACCTAGAGGACACAGCTGCTTATATTGTTCTAAGATGTAGGAAAGGAGAAGTGCACTCTAATCATCTTCATATAATTTCATGTAAGCTGCACAAACCAACTTCTGCGTGGGTCAGTATATAACTGTGGGACTTTTTGTGTCATAGTTGACATTTTTGCTATTTTCAGGCCTAAAATCAACATGGCATTTTTACAGAAAGATTCTTCTAAATATTATATATACAATTGAGTAAAATTGAAATTGAAAGTTATTTGTAAAGATATTGTAGTAAACCTGTTGACTACTTTATATTAAATAACTCAGAAAGCCTTGGAGTCTGGCCAGTCTTTTCTTCAGGAGGAAATGACATCATGTGGAGCAGGTCATGTGATCTCAAATTAACACATTTCCTGGAGAGGTGTTTTTATAACGGGGAACTTAGTTGGAAGTGATTTCTGGGACACAGATACAATTTGTTATTTTTCATATAAAATACTGCCAAAAAAGAAATATCTGTCATGATTATCTCAACTTAGTAAAAAAGAACACAATCCAAACTATTTCTGAATCAGCTCATTTTATTATTGTTTAGCTAATTAGAAGGTGGTTGTTATTAAATTGTGACTTTTTTTGTTGACATTTTACTGATATCCAGTCATTATTTATTAATAAGGGATTGTTTCCATAATAAATAATTATGGAATTTGTAAAGACATGATCATAATGAACATAAAAACATTAGGTATTTTTTTTACTTTTAATAAAGTGTGCAAGATATATCCCATGGACTTCAAAATGATATATTGACCCCATGGTGGCAGCACAATGTCACTATTTTAGCTTTAATGACCAGTAACCTTTTAAACACTGAAATCATGACATTAGATTGATCCCAGTAAAGTGTTTACAGCTGTTTTTTCCTTCACTGGGGACTCTTGTAGTGGCAATCTGTGTGCACAGGACAATGCTAGCAAAAGTTCAACATTTAGACTGATAAACTATTAAGAAAATAGAAAATAGTGATTTTTTTTAAAAAATGGGCTTTAAACTAGCAATTCACAAAATTTGAACTCAACACGATCATGTAAATACCTAGTTAACCATAAAAATGTACATTTCACTCAGACAAGGATCAGTTAGTGGTATACCAAAATGATTATTTTAAATCAGTCCAAGAAATAAGAGGTTCCAATCTGCTGAGTACAACATTTAAAGAGCTTTTCACCAACTTCGCTTTTGAATTTAAGGAGCTCCAGAATGAGATATGTCTGAAATCTAGTGAAAAGTGAGTCTGAATATACAGTAGAGGAGTAGAAAAATATGCAAGTAAGGTGAAGTGAGGATGTTGTCAAAAATAACACCTTGATTATTTTGTATTTATCAATAAACATTATACAAAGTGGAGCACAAAAAAACAAATCCTTAAGTATTTCAGCATTTGGCTCCAGTTTTAATCAGTCCACCCACAATTTTTTAGATATTTTGTGAATTGTTCCAAGTATCTTGGAGAACCTTCTGTGAATTTAGACTGTCTCGGTTGCTTCACTTCCTTCAGTGTAAACCCCAGACTGGTTCAGTGATGCTGAGGCTGTCTGGGGTTCAGACCATCTGTTGTAGGACTCCTTGTTCTTCTTGTCGCTGATAATTCTTTACAACTCTGTCTTGTATGTTTGGGGTCAACGTTGAGCTGCAGAATTAATTTGGAACAGAGTGGACACCTCACTAGTCGTTATGTGTGATGAATATAAGTAGTTTTTACACGTACGATGTGCACCTTCGTGAAAGATACTTTATTTAGATACCAAATTGAAGTTCACACCACATTGAACTTTTTGGGGTTTATAAACAAAGTTGAATTGGATTCTGAAAATACTCAATGTTTTATTCCAGCTTAAACATGTTAATTTGCACATGCATCGTCATCAAAGTTGCCCTTCTCTCTCTCCTGCTAGGTGGTTTTCAGGTCCAGTCCCTGAACTGGCACTGCAGTGGAGACTCTCTGATCCTGCTTGGAAAGGAGCAGCTGTGTTTGTGCTACATGGACACTGACCAGGAAGACAAGTAAAACACACAAAAACATCTCAAGACTATCTGGATTACAGTTTGGGCTGATTTAGCCGGACAGCGCTTGTGGTAAGGTGAAGAACAACGGACCAATCAGAACACTCCTGAAGATGTAAGCTTTTGTATGCTGGACTGTAGCTGCTGACCAAGATTTAAAGGTACTCGGTGTAGGTTGCTGGAATGTTCCTTTTTCTTGTCAGGTTTAAAACATTCACAACAGACACAACATTCCTCCTGAATGACTCCTTTTGACAGATGTCACTTTCTGAATAAATAAAATTGTACTGAAGCACTAGTTGCAAACACTGTGAGAATATAAAAGTTTACAAGTCTTTACAGATTTCACTGTAGTCTTGGTGAAACTGTTTTGTATGTATATTACCATAAGATTGTAATTATTTTGAATAAATTTTGTCATCAATAATGCTTCTTCAAGTGAGTTACTAAAATGCATGCAGTTATCTAAACCTCTTGTGATTCAGTTTTTACAGAGAAGTGAAGCTGAGTTGCAGTTAAGCAATCTTCACAAACCTGCCTGTCCGTGGTGTTGGACGAGCTTGATGAACAAAGACACGAGACGGGTTTTTCAATGGGAAATCTTTAAAGCAGTTCGTCATGACACAAGTTGCATCTTCTTTCATCTGCAAATGCTGCATCATTACCTCTACAATGTAAGTTGTTACCTGCTATGGCAATACCGAAGTCTCAGTAAGAATCCAAACAATAACTTAACAGGCAGTATCAAACAGATCAGGACCATATTTCATGACCTCAAGGCATCGTCTGTCTGTATGCTAGCTCATCTTTTAAAAGCTTTATTGTACAGTCGTTTGAACTGTACATTAAATCGCTTAATCCTTGACAGTGCGATTGTAATCTAAATGCACCTCTGTATCGACAATCTGTGAGAGCTGCAGCCCTGACAAAAACATGTAGGGATTCATTATTTTCTATTGTGGCTACTGTGCTACAAATATTTAGAACATAAAATAAGTATTCACATGTTTGCAATCACACATTGATCTCCCTAAATAAAATATTCCAGAACTGGCAATGAAATATTCCTTTTCTAGAAGTATTTTTGAGTTAATTGCATCAAACTACAGATAAATAAAACTACAGATAAATAAAACAGTATCTACAAATTCACTTAGGATATCTTAAAAAAAAAAACATCTGTCATGCAAACTTAACGTGCAGAGAACATGCACAGGTAGGACCAGAAAGGGGGGTTTTGGGACACAATTTGTTGGCGTTGTTGAGCATGGAAATATGGTCTGTAACCTTTGGTTGGACGATAATGTATTATAGGGGGCAATTTTGGAGCAAAACCGCTTAAATCCTGTTGACAATATACAGAATTTCTATGGTTAGTGAACCAATGCAAAGCTGTGTGCAAAGTATGCTTAAAACAAATGAAAGTTGCAGGACAATTAAGGCAATTTACAAACAAAGACGTGGCTGATATGTTCATGTTGCATAAAACATCTGTGACATACAAGAACAGCTCTGCTATTGGAGGGAACGTAGCTCACTACTCTGATTAAAGTCATCATTTAAGTAAATATAGACACTGAACAAAACATTGGCCAAATAGTAAGAGAATCTCAACATGTGGTTTAGCATTTCCCACTCAATAAGTTTCATGGATGCTGATAAATGTTTTCCACCTGTAGGAGTAACAAAGCTGAGCCCAGAGCTTCACAGCAAAGTAGTGCCGACTCTTCAATCCCAGCTTTCCTATTGTAACATTTATTACAACAATCATGTGACACGACTGTTAAAAACCATCTGTTTGCTGCTTTTCCATTCTAAGAAGCTACCGTATGGCTTTATGATGTGAATAATGGCATCTTTCATGTCAAACCAAGTCATGTCGTAAACATGGAGCATACTCTTGGCTAATGTTATGGTTTCACTGCTCTCCAGAAATAAAGCCCAAACAAAAGCATGTGCACTTAACCCTAAAGAGAGCAATCTTCTATCAGAATCTAGATGTCACATTAGTTCTGACAGTCTGCCATTCAGTGGTTAAATAAGAAGCATGAGACTATGAGAAGCTCAATCTAAAGGGAAGTGCTTGTTCTTCATCTCCAGCATAGGTCAGATCGGCATACGGTCCTGAAGGCTGATGTGGGTGCAGATCTGCGTTCAGCTCTTTGATGGAAAACAACAGGGGGGCACAAAAAAAGCAACTGGGCAGCCGGTCCATGCAGCGCTGCGCATCGTTTACCTACAACAGGCTGACCACTTGTCTATGACACCGATGTCTCATGGGCTCAACTTACACAGACAGGTTGCACGTTACACTGTTGCTTCCCTCAGACAGTGCACTGGAACACAGACATATGGGTTGGAATTCAGACAAACTGGGGGTTTTAGAAGCCGATCTTGCCGCGCGTCATGGAGTAGCCCAGCTTGGCTTCGTTGTTGATGAAGGACATGATGCCCAGATAGGTCTCGATGAGCAGGGGTCTCTCCAGGATCAGGACTCCGTTAGCCCGACCGGGTATCGGATGCTCCTTATGGGCTTTCTTCACTGCCTGCACCAGCTGGGTTCTGAAGTTGTCCAGCTTAGAGAAAGAAAGACAGACCTTCAGACACTTTTTCTTTACAATTTGTATTTTTTATAAAACAAGGATTCGATGTTTACAATGAAGTCCCCTGGAGCTGCTCTCAAATGTGGAATAATGGATGCAATTGAGACATTACGGCCAAATAAGCTCCATTTATTGCTTTTAACAACATTAATAGCTTTGTATCCCCAGAAATTGCCCTAGGTGCTGTTGTTGAACTAAATGCACAGCTTTCAAAAACAACTATTCATACCCAAAGTCATGAGTACACAGATGTAAGCTGTGTGAAAAACTATGTTTCTGTCAAAGGCATAATTGTGTCTTTAAGGCAGAAATCAGTCTTTTGCCCTCAGCTGGCCTGTGACCTTTAGAGCTGTTTTTGTTGCTTTTTGTACCGTAAAGTGGTCAGCGTTGTTTGTCTCCTGCTCAACTTACGATACTCATATTTTGAAAAACTCAATCTGTTTCTAATTTCGTAAAAACAGATTGTACCTGGCAGAGAGAGGCCACCTTCTCATCAGCGTGGGACATGGGATGCTCTGTGAAGGTGGAGTAGGGCATGTCTGTGGACCAGGGGTTCCAGCGGTTCAAGAACGAGGCACGGGGACGTTTGTCCCACTGGACACGAATCCCATAACCCTCTCTTCTGTAAGACAACACAGAAGTCTAAGAATAAGCTGCATACATGGGCCAGCAGTACACAAAAGCACTCAGCACCAAGGCATGTGGAGAGAAAAAGGTAATTTTAAAATCAGAATTCATGTAAGTCTCTTTATTATCTCCTCTAATGCTTTATTTTTTATCTGCTTTATCAGTAGTTTATCTATTTCCTTTCCAGTGCATATATTTTTTAACTTTTCTATTCACATAAATCAAGCTTTTATTACTAATTGATTACTATTAAGAAAAGATAAGATGTACTTTATTCATCCCGGAGGTAATTATTTTGAGTACAATAAACAATAAACAAAGGTTAGTGGAATACACACAATTACACAGAGGTTAGTAGTAAAATCGAAGAAATAACAAAGTACAAAATGTAAGTTTCTAAAAGTGTTTGTGTGAAGTGTTGCAGTGTGTCAAGAGTCTTAAGTGTGCAAAGTGACTGTATACGAATACTGAAAACTAGAAAGATTAACAGAAAATGAACTGAAGTAGAGGAAACAGATGTATTGCACTTCAGTCTACGAGATTAGATTTGTTGTTGAAATCATACCAGCAGTATTTTCTTGAAAATATGAGCCATTTTTTAACTATTAAACTAAATTTGAAGGTTTTCACCTTGTAATGTTTAGTGCTATGAGATGACATCCACTACCATTCAAAAGTTTGGACACACCTTCTCATTCAATGCTTTTTATTTAGTTGTATTATTTTCTACATCGTAGATTAATACTGAAGATTAGCACTTTTTTGTTTACAACATAATTCTATATGTATTCTTTTATGGTTTTGATGTCTGCAGTATTAATCTACAATGTATAAGATAATCAGATAAAAGCCATTGAATGAGAAGGTGTGTCCAAACTTTTGACTGCAGGTGTATGTTGTGAATCGGCGCCATAGAAATAAAATTACGTTGAACTGAATAACTAAAACACTTAAAATAATGTCTCATTTGCTTCGGTGGACTAAACTGCGCTGCCGTACTTGTTGAGGGATTTGGGTGGGAACTCGAATTCGCCCACTGAGATGGTGTCCACAGCGTTGAGGGAGATCCTGATAACTTGCTGACACAACAGGTTAATGAAGTCATATTTGCACACCAGCAGGGACCTGCACATAAAAAATAATCTCAAATCACGTCAACAACGTCAAAGTTCATTGGCTATAAGGTGTAGTTCATCAGTTTGCTTTTTGACTCACCTATCAGTTATGAGCACGAGTCGCTCCTTCTCGTTGTTCCAGTGGTCCACTCTATAGGAGTCGTAAACAAAACGGATAAATAGAGTGAAAGATTAAGAAAAATGGAGTAGAACAGCAGACGGACCTGCAGGAGATAAACTGATCAATCCCAGTTGATCCCACATAAACAGATCATTTCATCACTCCTATTTCTATTTTACATATTCAGCTCTAGTCACCCTTATTAATGCAGAAGCCTAGTTATGAATGACAGCTTCCTGCTAACCCATGCTCTAAAAACATTACATATAATGTGCATCGTGGCCAAATATTAGTCATCTGCCTTTCCTTGATCACCAATAATCAGCGTCAGTATCGGCCCTTGAAACAAACAAAAAAACAAACAACACCCCCCCCCCCACACACAATAAAAACACACAACAAAAACTTCCTAAAAGAGAAAAAAAAACAAAACACCCAACATATTGGTGGATCTTTAGTTCTGTAGTAGATCACTTAGTTGACATTTTAGTGATATCCAGTCATTATTTATTAATGTGATTGTTTCCATAATAAATAATTATGTAATTTGTAAAGACATGATCATAATGAAAATAAAAAACATAAATTTTTTTTTACTTTTCATGAAAATGTATGCCAGAAATATCCCATGAACTTCAAAAGTCCCTCAATTATAGATTGACCTGGAAAATTTTTGAGTCATTTTGGACAATTTTCTTGTCAATTTCAAAAAGTTTTATGTCAGCTTGGATCGTTTCTCATCATTTTGGATCATTTTTGTGTCTCTGGGATAATTTTCGAGTCATGTAGGACAAATTTCATGTTTTCAAATTTTCTGTAATTCATTTTGTAGACATTTTTGAGTCATTTTGGACAATTTTCTTGTCAATTTCAACAAATTTTTATGTCATTTTGGATAATTTTTGTGTCATTGGGATAATTTTTGAGTCATTTAGGACACATTTCATGTCATTCTGGACTAGTTTGCACTAATTATAGATCATTTTCAAGTCATTGTGAGACTTTTTGTAACGTATCTAGTAATTTTTCTTTGTTAGTAAGTGATTGTTTCCATAATAAATAGTAATAAGACATGATCATAATGAAGTTTTTTTTTTTTTTTTTAACTTGTAATAGAAATGTATGCAAGATATGTCCCATGGACCTCAGTTATATATTGACTTTAATAATACATCTCCAGCTGAGCTTTCTGTATGTTTTATAACAAAATATTTACAGCAAAAGTTGAACTAGTTTACAGTCTTAACTACACATTTCCATCTGAGCTCTCTCTGTGTGCTCCTATATTTGTTTGTGAATGGTTCCTACAGTGCAGGCAGCAGGCCATGCTCATGTTTCCGGCTGTTAACAGTCACATGCTGCTGAGATACTCACTCTGCCAGCAGCCAGACGCTGAGCACCTCTCCATCCTCAGATGGAAGAGCCACAGTCCTGATGTCGCTCACAGCCTGCTCAATGGTACCTGGCTGAGATCAGCATCACACATCTGTCAATCATCAGCATCACCTCCAACAGGCCAGCGACCCCTCCCTCCCTGCTGATGCCTCCCTGTGCTCTTCTACTGCACTCAGAGGGTTGTTTCTGAAGATGCAACACAAACAGGCCTGGGTGCACATCTACTTACCCTGAACACGAAATAGTCCTTTACTTTGGCTTGCATCGTAGGGTTGTGCACGTGGAAAGGCGTCAGTGTTTGCAGCGGAGGGCAGCAGGCCACGGCGGCTCCGTGTCCGAGGCTCCGTTCGGCCTCCGGCGGCGTGAAGGCGACCTCGACCCCCTCCTCGGTCTCTGCAGGGTGGAGGACCGCAGCGCCCGGACTCTCCGGCTCCATGGTGTCGTTGAGCTGCAGCATGGTGGAGCGGACGCGGTTCTTGGAGCTTCTACGATGTGCGCACACTGCTAGATGAGGAAACGTCCTTCCGGGGATGCAGTCTCACCCATTGCGCACGAATAATGTTTTGATTGTGAGGGGAACGAGGAAGTAGCTGCCTCCAGCTTCACCTCCCCCCTCACACATCCTTCCTCTTAAAGGGACACCAGCTAGTAATAGGAACAGGTGTTAGGAGTGAACAGACCCCCTTTCCTCATTATCACTGGAAATAATCTAAAGCCTGTTGTTCATTTGATCCCATTACCTCATTAGTGTCACGTGGATGTGTTTTCTATATTTAAACTCCACATCTTTAGCCAGCTCCAGTGTTTTTACTGGCCCACATCCACACTGTCAGCTGGAACTGCTTTAGAATGCTTCATTTTTAAGGATTTAAGGATCTTAAAGTTGCCTGTAATATAAATACTGTCATTTTCTAGACAGCTTTGATACATAAAAGCACGAAAGGCTTTTCCTTTGTGTATTTCAGTTCAAACTTAAAGCTGTGGGATGTTGTCTACAAATTTTCACAGATGGAATCTTAAAAAACCGATTGTGATCAGTCTTTTTCTGAAAAGTGGAAGTGTGTAGGAAACCAGCATAAGGTTAATTTGAACACAAACTAGTAGTTATTACTGACCAGATTAATAGGAGATTGAGGGACTTAGGGACTTTTGAACTCGACTTTTGAAGTCCATGGGATATATCTTGCATACATTTTTATTAAAAGTAAAAAAAAAAATATGTTTTTTATGTTCATTATGATCATGTCTTTACAAATTCCATAATTATTTATTATGGAAACAATCACTTTTTAATAAATAATGACTGAATATCACTAAAAAGTCGACTAAATAATCATCAGAATTTAATAAGAACCACCTTCTAATTAGCTAATCAATAATAAAATGAGCTCATTCAGAAATAGTTTTGATTATGTTCTTTTATTAAGTTGAGATAATCATGACAGATATTTCTTTTTGGCAACATATTAAATTTTATATGGAAAATAACTAATTGTATCTGTGTCTGAGAAATCACTTTCCACTAAGTTCCCCATTACAAAAACACCTCTCAAGCCATCCTTTCAAATTCCACGGATGTCACTCCCTGTCTTCCACGTCTTCATGTGGGCAGCTGTGACTTCATATCCACCAAAATTACTAACAAAACGATTAGGAAAATGTAGGATAAAATTTCATATCCTATGCTGTCATTCCGAAACTCCATTGCTCATGTCTTTTCACGGGACATCATACACGCTTTACGCTCAAAGTATCTAAAATACCAGATCACTCCAAAAGCTAAAAAATTGCATTTTAGAATTTTGAATGGTGTGTATCCCTTGAATGAATTTTTACGTCAACGATTCGGATTTGACACGAATAATTGTGTATTTTGTGGGGGTGTAGAAACTACAGATCATCTGTTCTTTCGGTGTATGTTCACGGAAGCGCTTTGGGCTGATATATATGACTGGCTTTACACCAATATTCTACTTGAACCCTTTCTTCTGAAAGCTATTATTTATGGTTTTGTTTCAGAAAACAATGATTATGACTTGTCGATTAACAATATCCTCATCCTTGGGAAATTTTATCTCCACAAATGCAAATACATGATGGTAATTCCTAGATTTTATGTGTTTCATAAGGAGTTTCTGTCTTTCACTAAAGCCTTTAAAAAATGAAGACTAGACATGCAATGAAACTGTTCAATTTGATTGAGAATGACGATCTGCAACAAAAGCCTTAGCTCTATGTTCTGTTCTGTTTTATTTCTTTTTTCTTTCTTTTTTCCTTTTTGCTTTGATTCTGTTTCATTTTCTGATTGCACTTCATATAATTTTCAAGAACTGCCTCTTCTAATAGATATTATATTTTACTGCACTGTAAGCACCTGTTCATTACAAAAAATACCTTTGTGAAGATTGTATTCCACAATGTTTTGTTAAATGATTTTGTCAGTAAAAGAGGAAAAAAAACACCTCTCAAGGAAGTGTGTTAATTCCAGATCACATGACCTGCTCCACATGATGTCATTTCCTCCTGAAGAAAAGACTGACAAGACTCCAAGGCTTTCTGACTTATTTAATTTAAAGTAGTCAACAAGTTTACTACAATATCTTTAGAAATAACATTCAATTTTACTCCATTGTATATATAATATTTAGAAGAATCCTTCTGTAAAAATGCCATGTGGTGTTTGGCTTATAGGCAGTTATGTTGATTTTAGGCCTGAAAACAGAAAAAAAATGCCAACTATGATACCTGTCAGCTATGTTAGAAAAGTCCTGCAATTATATATATATATTGACCTCAGTAATTTCCCACTTTAAGTATGCAATAAGTAATCTAAAATCACTCCAAGAGTTCCCAACCAGACATACAGTACCAGCGCTGAGCAACATAATCCAACATATCAGCTGAACTGGACTGGAATTTTAAACAGCAGTGCCATCTAGTGGAGGCTTTTAGGTAACCTTTAGCCAGTCCTGCAGATTCTTCCACACTGTTTTAGGAGGTTGTAAATGAAGTTGTGTAAGAAACCAGCATCAACCATGAGCTTGAAGGGCACACAAGGCTGTCAATAATCAACTTTTCTATGATGAATCCAAACCAGATTTATTTACTGGGTTCTTCTGTGCCCATATGCTAAGCTATGCCAACTTGGCAATTTTCTCGCTAAATCTGGCGACTTTCCAAAGCCTCCTGGCGACTTTTTCACTAGTGACAAATCTAGCGACTTTTTGGAGACTCTGACATCAGTGGCGGATCTTCTGTGTCTGTCTACTTTTCTTACTCCATGTAGGTTTCCACTTTTCATAGTCCACTTTTAAAAGTTCAGCAGACAGGTGCTCTGCTTTGGAGTGTGACGATGTCGTTGGTGATGTGGAGAGTGAAGTTTATGTTTCACCCACAGCATGCTTTAGGGCAGCCGGGTTGGACTTGATGTTTGAAATACTGACCAACAGCTCAGATTTAACTGTCTGTAGTTCTGTTTTGATGGATGTTAACTTTTCGCTCAAAGCCGCCAGGAGCTGGGTCTTTAAAATAACTGCCGTCTCGTTACAGAGTGAAAGTAGCAGTTCCTCCTGAAGGTCAGAGATTGCAGCATCTGAGGGCCTCTTCAAAAGAAGACGTAGTTGATGAAGGCGTTCTGGAGCAGGACCAGAAAGACCATGACCAAGCAGCGTTGAGATCTTAGACAGCGTCTCCCTCAGGTGGGTGTCAACGGTGTTCATGGTCAGGTCTGTGGTAATCCTGTCAAAAAACAAAACAGAAAATAATCTAGATTATAAATCAACATGTAACCAAAGCACTCTGTGTATAACGCCATAGTATAGGATGTAGTTCAGAAAATGTCAAAGTATAGTATACTTTTCAAGAATACCATAGTATGGCCTGTACTACTGTATTACTATTGTTCTATTATTATTTTATTCTTATCACTACGTCTACTGTTACATAAGCTGCTGTAACAATGTAAATTTCCCCTGGAGTGGGGAGAAATAAAGAACTTTATCTTATCTTATCTGTAGTTCACAGTATAGCATGTCGGCAAAAAACCCCATAGATTATTATGTGGTTCAAAAAGTGCAAAATGATAGGATGTTGCCTAAAATTGTCATGCATGATATGTGGTTCAAATAATGTCATAGTGCAGTATATTGTCAAAATAGTATGTTATTCAAGAAAACATCAGAATATAATATGTCATCTAAAAAATGCCATAGAATAATATTTCATTGCACAAGTAAAAGTATAGTCATTTTTAAAACTTTTCAAATTCTTATATGTTGCTAAAAAACAACAAAAAAGCAAAAACAAAAAAACGTCATCGTAATATGTCAAATAAAAAAGCCTATAGTATAGCATGTCATCCAAAAAACGTCATAGTATAGCATGTCGCTCTAAAAACGTCACAGTATAGCCTTTAGTCCACAAAATGTTGTTCTGTCCTGGCTGTCTGACGTAGGTGAGGAGCAACATAAAAACAGTCCAAACGCTGGTTTCCAGAGGGTTAGACGAGTATTTATTTGAAAGAGTAAGTTTACAACAACACAACATGAGGGGGTTAAAAGCAAATGGGTGTATAAAAAAAAAATAAACAGAACTAAAAGTGAACTTCACGTTGACATTGATGGGCATTCCAACCAGGAAAAAAGTAAAAGATAATCAATACAAAAAAAAACTCTTCCTGTTCACCTCTTAAAACCCAAAAACACACCGCAGTAGCACCCTAAACTATAACTACCAATGGGTTCCCTGTTTTCCTTTGTGAACAATTCAAAGGTCCCTCTCTATCTCCCCACACATCCACCAACCACTGGAACACATCTCCAAAGTTCTGCCGGGCCAGCTCAGCTTCCCCTCAGAAGAAGTGCCACCACCTGCCAGATGAAGGAGCCTTTTGAGAGGCAGCTGGCATCGTGATTGGACTGTACTTTGGTCTGTTCCAATCCAGCTTCAGCTCCAGAGACGGCAGGCGGGACGAGTCAACGGAGGCCTGGTGGACGAAGGCATGCAGCTGAGTACAATCCAGAAAACAACAGAAGAGGAGTGCAGGGCCAGAACAAGCAGAGTAGCATCGTATGTCTCTTAGAAAACATCATAGTATAGTCTTTGCTATGAAAAAACGCCATCATATACATCAGAGATTGTACAAATAACAAGTCAAAGGAAAGAGACATACATTGTAGAATTGTAGTAATTGTGGGCTGACTGATTTACTGATTATCAGTATTTTATTTTTTACTGATTTACGGTAATAAATACATTTAAAAATGGCGCTACTTTGGCTCTGAACCTTTATCTACCTGTGGTCGCTCTGTCTTCTGGAGTGATTTGATTGGTTATACTTCACGAATAAAACTCCTTTAACTTAACATCTGTAAACAAAACAAAAACGTATCAACAAAGTTTTCTGTTAGAGTTTGTGTTGTTCTAAGTTTCACTCCAAGATTTTAAATACTTTCATTTACTGCAAATGAATATCTACTCCAAATGTCTCACTAATAGTCATTATCAGCCTTAAAAACCTACAAAACACCCCTCTATACTGGACCACACTTAGTACAGTCCGGTTCCCCCTTCTATAAATCTGCTTGGAATCTTCCACTTCCTGTTTGTCAAAGTGGCCTTCTACCTGGACAGGTTTTGTTGGAGCTCATGCAACAAACATTTTGGGTAACTGCACTTTAATATGGATGGATGACACTGAATTAGTCTGTTTTAATGAGACTGAGTTAAGATGTGTAGCTCTGTCATTAAATAGGAAATTATTTCTCAGAATTCACAGAGAAAGTCTGAAATGTTTGCTAGGTTAGTGTCTCACATGTTCTTTGGCTCAGCTAAAGCTAACTCTGCAACTTCTGGATCTCTTGAGTTGCTTGTTGTTAAAATATCTTGCTAGAGGTGCTGAAGCTCAGAAAGTCTGAGATGTTTGTTCAAAATAAGCTCATTCTCAAGTCTGATCTGAACTGTCCTCTTTTGTTTGAACTTTCCCTAAACTTAGGAGTTAATGACAGAGCAGCACATCCAGACTCAGTCTCATTTATGTAGAGATTAAACTTCAGTGTCATTCATTGATGTTAAAGTGCAGTTTTTCAAATGTTTGTTGCACATGCTCCTGACCAAACCAGTCCAGGTGGAAGACGATGTGAAGAGAAAGCTCCAGAGGATGAATATCACACATTTACATTGGAAATAAATGTCCTTTAATTAGACATTGTCATGCAAAAGTTGGATTTCCCTTTAATGATGTTCAAATCTTTGTTGAGTGTTTTGTTGATGTTGGTTTCTAAATGTTTTTTGACACTCGGCCCCAAAGATTAAAACCTTCTACGGCCCAAAAGCTGCAACAATTCCCACATTATCAACTATCTTTCTGACTAAACTAAGATAAAAAGTGAAAAACTGCCTGATTCCTGCATCATGAATGTAAATCTTTTTGGTTTTTATGACAGTAAACTGAATATATTTGGGTTTGACATTTTATAAAGCAAAACAAGAAATGAATTAGTGGAGAAAACAATCAACAGATTAATGGACAAAGAAAATGTGTTTTCCAAGATACATCCAATTTGAAGTCAATTTTATTTATACAATGCCAATTACAGGTCAAATTGTCTCAAGACGCTTGATTTTTATATTTTTTTTGTCATATTTAAAATATGACAAAATAAGAAATTTAAAGCTCTTGACTAATCCAATTTATTATTTGGTTTTTAAGAGACTAATCGATAATTAAAATAAGTTTCTCCACTAAAACTAATAAACATGAGGTCAAATAGAAGGAAGAGTTTTAAATACTGCAGTCCCACGACGACAAGAATAAAGTTTGTCAACAAAAACTAAATCTGCTGGTGGATTCCATGAAAGTCTTCATAAATGATAATAAAGTGTGATACTAAAGGTTTGTGGTGCTAAAAATGTCCAAGTAAAGATATGAAGTTGAACATGTGGATGGAGGTTGATAAAAGTTGACCTCCCATTTCTCTGGAGCGACTCCATGGATTTTATGGATGGTGGTTAAAGACCTGCTCTTCTAGTGGTCTTCCTTCTAGTAGCTGTAAAAAGTCAGTCCATCCTGGCCGACTTCAACACCTCTTCATGACAAGTTGTTCTGCCTCTGACCTGGTGGAAACTCCAGAAACTGGGGAAAACCTGTGGAGACTCGAAGAACTCGTGGAGACTCGAAGAACTCGTCGGGCGGGGGAAGGTGTGGTGGGTGGTGGGGGGAGGTGGGGGAGAAGAGGGGGGAGGCCGCCACCCACCTCCCCGCCTACTCTCCGCCCTGACTCCACCCAGACTCCGCCTTGGCTCCACCTATGTGGTCACTTGGAAACTACGATGACAAAGGGACGACGAAATCATTTTATTTTCATCTGATCTGTAGCTCAGTGAGTTAAGGATTTGCCTGTGGAGCTGCAGGTCGCTGGTTCAAGACCAGACCCTTCTTAAGTTTTCTCAAAATTCTGCCAAAGACAAAGAAAGAAAAAGGCCGGTGGCGGGTCTTGAACCAGCGACCTTCCACTTGGTAGCCCATCTCTTATCCCCCTGAGCTACTCGCTCAGATACTAAATCTTCTGGTTTTTGCGCATTTATCATCTATTTTTTGTCGTTTTCGAGGTTTTTTTTGACTCGAGTCTCGACTCGACCGTTTTTCTCAGGAGGTTGGACTTCAGCCTTGGTGCTGGAGGGTGGAACCCTCAGTTCCAAGACTTTCCAAAGCCTCCACACCTCCCGAGTCCTCAGGACCTGAGCTTTCACACAGTCTGAGGGCTGAAATTTTCTAAGACCCACAGTAGTTCTCTGTTAGTTTGAACCTTCAGACAGCCCAAGGACTGAAATCTTCGAAGTTCCTGAGTACTTCTCTGTTAGTTTGAACCTTTAGACAGTCTGAGGACTGAAATCCTAAAAGTTCTTGAGTACTTCTCTGTTAGTTTGAACCTTCAGACAGTCTGAGGACTGAAGTTTTAAAAGTTGCTCAGTACTTCTCTGTTAGTTTGAACCTTCAGACAGTCTGAGGACTGAAATTTTAAAAGTTCTTGAGTAGTTCTCTGTTAATTTGAACCTTCAGACAGTCTGAGGACTGAAATTTTAAAAGTTTCTCAGTACTTCTCTGTTAGTTTGAACCTTCTGGTTAACAGAAGCCTTAAAACTTGTGACCATGAGTCTTGATTTCACATTTAGACCATCCATCTGAGTTCTTCTCAGACCTTCACCTGTGGGTTTTTTAGAAAACCTCAACAAACTTTGATTCTCTTCACTGAACAGTAAAGTTTGTGGAGATCAGAAGGTAACATTAGTTTGATCAATGCCTTCAACTACTAGTAGACTTTATCTGGAAAGCAGTTTTCTGAAATGAATTCTTAGTAAATCTGTCCACAATCAAACCAAGAACATAGAAAGAGGAAATGTTTGAAGAAACAACTCGATGTTTTCATTTCAGACTAGAAAATGCTTTAAGAATTTTATCTGTTTTTGCTCTTTTTGATCGTTTTATTGTCTCTTCTTTTTAATTTCATCTTCTAAAGCCTAACTGGTGTCTTTTCAAATGTTTTGTCTTTAGTTTGATTCTTCTTAAATGTTTAGTTTTGCTCTTTTCTCACATTTTATTCTTTTCTAACATCTGTTTTGATTGCCAAATGTTTTGTCTTTTTAATGTTTAATTGTTGTTTTTTCAAATGTTTTATGTGCTTGTTTGAAAAATTTCCTTTTCATTCCCAATGTTTAATTTTTCAATTAAATCTTTAAGGTTTTTCTTTTACCATCTTTTAATGTTTAATGTTCTTTTTAAATGATTCATTGTATTTTCTGTTTAATTCCTATTTAAAGTTTTGTCTTTAAGATTTAATTTTCTAATTAAACATTTATTTTTTTATTAAATGTTTTGGGTTTTTAAAGGTTTAATAATCTAATTAAATGTTTTGTATTTTTTTTTAATTTTTAATATTCAACTTGTTTAATTCTATTTTTTAAATGTTTAATTGTCTTAAATATAAACATTGAAGATGAAAATATTTCATCTTTAATGTTTCATATTTTTGTTTAAAAAATTGTGTTTAATCTCATAATTACATGCTTTTTATCTTCTGTTTAATTATCTAATTAAATATTTTGTGTTTAATATAATTTAACTGTATTTAATGTAGTTTATTTCTTTAATCTTTATTTTCTGTCAAGATTTTAACCCCAACCTTAAAAATGAAACAAACCCTTAAATCACAATGAAAATACTTCTGTTGTCACAATCATGAGTTAGTCAATTATTCAGTTTATCAATTCAACTTTATTTGTTTAGCACCTTCCTCACAGATGACAAAACTAAACAAGCAAAGAGAACAAACTATGCTAAAACTATGATTAAAACTCAAAAACATTTTTAAAAAAAACAAAACAAAAAAAAACAAAACAGATTTAACATGGTAATAAAATCTGTTGTGTCCAGAGGATGGAGGGAGTTTACTGAGGTCTTCTTGGGCTCACATGGGAAATCATTTAAAATATAAACTTGATATTCAGTCTAAGGAAACTGCAGAGCGACAGAAGAACCAACAATATCTCCTGTTTCCTCCTTTAATGAGTCGACTCTTCTTGTGCTTCCAGACCAAAGAACTACAGACTTTTCACAACCTGCTCAAACTCTTGGTACAAGACCTCACCACACGGTTCAAGAAGGTTTCCATCTCATTTCTACTCTGAAGCTCACCTTCTCCTGCTCAAACTGCTGATAAATGTATCTGCTGCTCTAAAGTCTGCTCTCCAGAACTTCCTAAAAACTCTCAAAGTCTCTTCTGCTGCAGGTTGCTTTGTAGAACTGTTCCAGAAAACCTCACTAAACCACATGGAGGGGCCTCAAGATAGTCGTCCAAATGAAACCATACAAAAACCAAACTAGCACAACCCAAACACTAAAGTCTCCTGCAGCCTACCAGAGAACCTCTGAGAACAGAGAATCAGGACAGGAACTCTTACCTTCTGGACAACCAACGCTGGTTCTCAAACAAGAATACAGAATGTGTCTGACCAGAAACCTCTAAAGACTCACTACAGCCAAGATAAAGACACAACTCAGCTGCACCAAATCCACTAATCACTGCACACATTAGCACCATGTGCTAACTGTGGCTAAAGAACCACATTTACCAAGACAACTATCCAGTACAAAGCCCTAAAACACACCAAGAAACACATTAAAGCTGATTTTACTGCTGGAAGCTGCAAGCCAACGCCTAAAGAACAAACTAAAGCAATGGAGCCAAACCCGATTCAGTGGTGAAGAGAAGCAGAGGAAATGTTTGACTGCAGCTAAACAAAGCAGGAAGACACTGAGCTACTCCGGTGTTCCTGATAACACCAAGCTGCTCAGGTGTTCCTGATAACACCAAGCAGCCACCTGGACAGCCAATAGGAACACAGCCACCTGGACAGCCAATAGGAACACAGCTTCCTGGAAGTCCAGAGGGCTGGCTTAGTCAAGGAAATTTAAAGTTGAAGCAGAAAGTTAACAAAGAAAGTTGAAAACCACCTTCTGATCCATGAAATCTGAGTTTTCACACAAAGAACGCCTGAACATGTCAAACTGGTTCCATAGTAGAACCATCATTGTAAAAACGTCATAGTATGGTGTGTTGCTCAAAAAACATTACTATCCAGCTGTCTAGGGTCACCGAGGAGCAACACAAAAACAGGACAAACGCTGGTTTCCAGGGGCTTAGGCAGATTTTTATTTGAAAGAGGAAGTTTACAATAAACTGAGGCTGAATGTTGAAACTGAATTAATTTTTTTAAAAAGAAATTTCAGGCTGTTCATAATGTTTTGTAAGAAAATAATTCCTTAAATGTGAACATTTTTGCACTAAAACAAAGGAAAAGTTGTGGAATTGTGGTTATTTATAGGTTACTATGCTGTGGTTTTACTGGTCCGGTCCACTTCAGGTCAAATTGGGCTGAATGTGGAACTAACCTGAACTAACATGAGTTTGACACCGCTGCTTTAGTGACTTGTGTTGTTATTTTGCTGTTGTCACAGAATATCGATGCCAAGCTCAATCAACTCTCTGTTGCATTTTTTGTTGGGATGATCTTTCTCATAATTTGACTGACAAAAGGGAATCTCTGTTTTGCGGTATTATTTTTTTGGTTGTTTTTTTTTCATTTTCTTTGTGTGTTTGTAAGATAAAGCAGACTCACTCGTCTCATTTTTATTCAATTGCCTTTTCATTTTCTATTTTTTTGTTTATTTTTTGTCTATTTTTTTTTTGTTTGTCATATGTCTGGTTTTGGGAGAGGCTTTTTAAAGAGAAAAAACTGCCTGTAGTGTAGATCAAATGTGACGTCGACCTGGAGATATTTTTGTAACATTTTGCTGCTCTTTACAAACAAGACTTTCTTATAATACTTGATTTATTAAGGAAGCAACGAAAGAAATTTTTTTTTTGTGCGTTATTCTTGGCTTATCGGTCGAGAACAACTTAACAGTCTGATATTTAGTCAAACTGACCTTTTAAAATGTTAAAACGGCTTGCCATAAAGAGGTGTTAATTATATTTGTGATATGTCACAAACGTAAAGTGGCAGAAAATGTGCTTCCCTCAAAACGTAACTGAGATGTAGTTTGGTTGTACAGGACCAATTCTTCCCTACAATACCTTTTTTTTCTTCCTCCAAACAGACCTATTATTGAATATGATCTTGATTCGTTCAATGCATTTGCTTCCAAATAGTTCTCAAAATACTGACTGACACTGACTGTTGTAATGAAGTTGCAGATGAGGTTTACTTCTAATGATTTTTGTATGTAGACGATGTGGTTGTGCACCAACACTCCTGTGTCAATTACACCTTCCAGCAGCATCTTTGCAGTCATAATCTGGGTTTTGCTTTGCTTTTCTGCTGGGATGTGTTTTTTTTTTTTTTTTTTTTTTTTTTTTTTTAAATATAAAAATCTGAAAGTTTTGTTGATTTTTCCAGTTGTGTCTTGGCTCTAACTCCCTTTTCTTAAAGATATTTCCAACAGTAGAATCCACATATCTGGACGACCATTGATGTATTTTTATAGCCTCCCTCTGGGTGAATGTCAAAACTAACAAAAATGACATGATAATGTTTTTTCTTTTTCCTTTGGTGTTAACATTTGAAGATGACAAAACTAGAAAAGCACTCAGAGAGTGCAGTACTCCGCCAAGGCTGCTCAGTTGACGTATCATTTCTGACGGATTAAATATTTAATTAAAAAAATTACCTTGGAGACTTCCGGTTATGGCGACCACCTGAGGAGACGTGCAGCACACCACACTGTCAAAACTTCTAAAATTACTACAGAAAATCTCCCAATTTATACGCAAAACGAATGCCTGAGAGACTGGCGTAATGCCAAGGGTCAAAGAAACGGGTAAAGTATCCACTCAGCCGAAGTTAACTGACCTTAAATCAAGTGAGCTAGCTCTGAAAACTAAAGCTAACGAAACAGCTAAAGCTAACGCGGACATGGCCGAGGGGGCGAGCAGCGGAGACGTGGAAGGTGGAGGTGTGAAGGCGGATGCAATCCTGGCTGCTATAAGCTCCATCATACCCTCATTTCGACCGGGGAGGAGCCCGTTCGGAGTTGGAGCCGGCGCCCGACTTGGCGCCGGTTTTTTGTGTTTCGACCACCGGAGCTGCGGCTCCGGGCTCCAAAAACTGGGGCCGTTTCGGGCACCAACTCGTTGCTGGGCCAGAGGTGGCCAGAGTTGAGAGCCGAGCACGTCACGGGCAGAGGGCGGGGTGACATCTAAAAACATCTAAAAAGATAAACATGGATATGGTCATCAACTTATTGCGCGTGTTCAACCGCTAAGTAGTCAATGCAAGCGTAGTCGAAGCTAAGTAGCTAAGCTAACGCTAGCACGTTTACTGTTAAGTATCCAAACGTCTTTGATAATTACCTTTCTTCTCAAACGTGATCGCTGGGCATTGGAACGGCGACGCCGATGGGTAACCCCTGACAGAAGGTTTTGCTGTTCAGCGATGGCGAGACACACTAGCAAAGCCATGAACACCACTCCAATGAAGTCCTCCATTGTTGTTGTGTGGGTTTCCGTACGGCGTGAACGCTGTTGAACGGCTACGTACGCAGTACGTACACACGTTTTGTGGTGGCGCAATGACGCAGCTCCAACTTTGCTCCTTCTGAATGGAAACACAAACCCGTTCTGGGGCGGCACGAGGTTTGAACCAAAAAAGCACTGGCTCTCAACTTTGAACCAACCTAGCACCTGGTGCTCTTTGGTCGAAAGCCCCTAATGTAAAACTGAGTTTCTGTCAAAATTTGATGGAGTTATGACGGCGATTGAAAGTGTGAGGAACGGACTGACTGAATGCACCGAGCGCATGGCGCAGGCTGAGCAGAGAATATCGGATTGTGAGGACCGGATGGCTGGACTTCATACGCAGCTACGCACGCTGGAGACAAAGTGTAAAGAAATGGAGGACAAGCTGATGGACCTAGAAGACCGGTCTCGTCGGAACAATTTGAGGTTAGTGGGCCTTCCTGAGGGAGCAGAAGGACCTGACCCAGTCGGCTTTTTGGAGAAGTGGATACCCGAGGTGCTGGATGCGGCGCTACAGTCTTCCGTGGTGTTGGAGAGGGCGCACCGGGTCGGACCGGCGAGGGATGCTGGAGCACCGCCGAGAGCTCTGATAATGAAGTTTCTCAACTACCAGAATAAACAGGCGGTGATGAATGCTGTGATGAAGACTGTACGGGCCAAAAAGGATATCAGCTACAAGGACCAGCGGGTTCGGTTCTACCCGGACCTGGCTGCGGGGCTACACCGGCTGAGGAAGCAGTTCGACCCGGTGCGTCAGGAGCTGCGCAACTTGGGAATACGACACGGAGTGATCCACCCGGCCAGGCTGCTGGTCACGCACGGAGAGCGCATCCGTACATTTAAAACTCTGGCCGAGGCACAAGAGTTTGTGAAGAAGATCCAGAAAGATGCTGCAGGGAACGAATGACGGACTGAAACGGTAGTAAATACTGTGATTATAAAAATACACTGTGCGTAATGGCAAACATTTGCTAATAAATCCTAGCTCATCTTAAATTACTGATCTTATGGAACGTACATTTAGTATTTATGTTGCTAGTGGGTAAAAACACTAACTATAAGCACAGTCTCAGTTAAATTGAGGAGTAATAAATAATGCTAAATTTAAATGCATACTAAATTTACAACATAGTTTTCTACGAACCAGCCAATACATCCTAAGTGTTGGCACACCATACATAAATGGTTAAGTAATTTCTACAATAAATGTGTTCTATAAAGCCCTTTAAGGAATACACACTCAGTAATTAATATTGGAGACAAAATATTTAATCTGTAAGGGGCACAATGCTAGATAATTATCACAAATGTCAGGGGAGAAATAATTGATCAAACATATAGGAGCGGTGGTGGGTGGGTCAGTGTAGTAGGAAGAAGAGGGTGGACAGTCTGGTCCTCACTAGTTGTGGAACAGACATTAGTGATAACGGAAGACAGGAAGGGGTTAGGGGGATCCTGCATTGGTGGGAAGGGTTTTTTGTTTTGTTTGTGTGTTTACAGTGTTGGATGAGAGTTCAAACATCCATGTTTGTTTTGCTTCTCTACAAATTATGTTCAGTGTTGCAAGAAAAACTGGTTTTACTGACGCCTAATGACACAGGGAGTGAAGGTTAATTTTGTTTCGTGGAACTGCAGAGGTCTTCAAAAACTTAAAAAAGTCAAGCAGGTTATGACTAAAATAAAAGATCTTGATTCTAAAATTGTATTTTTGCAAGAAACCCATCTGTTGAGAGAAGATGAGGCCAGGGTCAGGAGGCGGTGGCAGGGAGTGTGTTTACGGCTCCTTTTTCATCCCGAGCCAGAGGAGTCATGATCCTCATTCATAAATCCATCCCATTTCAAGTGGAAAATGTAGTAAAAGATAAAATGGGAAGATATTTGATCATTCAAGGCTCCTTATTGTCAGAGAATCTGAATCTGGTAAATATCTATGGCCCCAATGTGGACACTCCTGGTTTTTATGCAGATTTGTTTCTTAATATCTCTACATTAGCTGGACAACATATAATAGCGGGTGATTTCAACTGTACATTAAACCCCAGTATTGATAGATCCACAGGAGTGGATCAGTCTCACAGTGGGTGCAGAACACATATTAACCGCTTTACTCAAGATTTAACACTTTTGGATATTTGGTAAGAACTAAACCCCCAGGTTAAATCCTTCTCCTGCTATTCAAGCACATATCAAACGTATTCCCGAATCGATTACTTTCTAATTTCCTCAGAGTTACGGTCAAAAATTGTCAACTGTCTCTATGATAATATTGTAATCTCAGACCATGCACCTTGCTGTTTAATATACCAAGATACAAAACTAACAAAAGACCCTCCTCGGTGGCATTTTCAACATAAATGGTTACAAGATGAGGAATTTATAAAATATATAGGGATACAGATTGATGAATTCTTTCAATATAATACAACGCAAACCTCAGCATGCATAAGGTGGGAAGCATTCAAAGCATTCCTAAGAGGACAAATTATTAGCTACACAGGCTCAAAATCAAAAAAGACAAGAGAGGACCTAGACCATTAGACCTAGAGCATAAAATAAAGATTCTCCAAGACAAGGTATATAAGGAAAATAACCCACAACATAATAAAGAGTTACTTTTATTAAGAGCCAAATATGATAAAATATCTGCATCCAGGGCTGCATCCAGTCTCCTGAGACTCAAACAATCCTTTTACGAGCATGGTGATAAAGCCAGAAAATTATTAGCTTGGCAAATAAAGCAGTTAGAAACTAAAACATCGATCACAAATATTATATCTGAAAATAACTCAATCACAGATCCCTCAGAAATTAACAGGGCCTTTACAAGTTATTTTGAAAACTTATACGATTCAAAAAATGAAATCAATTTACAAAATCTAAATAAATTCCTTGATGAAACACCTATACCAGTAACCCCGAAAGAACTTAAAGAAGAATTAGAATTAGAAATTAACAAAGAGGAAATTGGACAAGCCATTGATGCTATGAAATCAGGGAAAAGAGCAGGACCAGATGGTATTCCAATTGATCTATATAAAAAATTCAAGGGTAAATTACAAACTCCACTTTTGGAAATGTTTTTGGAATCATTTCAGACTGATAGCCTCCCACCAGAAATGAATAGTGCAATAATTATTTTGTTACCAAAACCAGGGAAACCAACAAATAAATGTGAAAACCTGAGACCCATAAGCCTACTAAACTCTGACCTTAAAATAATATGTAAAATTTTAGCAAGAAGACTACAAAAAGTGCTGGCTTTAATTATCGACAGGGATCAAAATGGGTTTGTAATGGGAAGACAGGGCTTTCACAATGTAAGAAGGGTTTTAAATATTATCCATGTAAATAAAGGAAAACAGGACGTGGCGCTCCTGTCTGTAGACGCTGAAAAGGCTTTTGATAGGGTCGAGTGGCCATATATATTTAATGTTCTGGAGAGATTTGGCTGCAGTAAAAACTTTATAAAATGGGTCCGACTACTGTATAAAAACCCCACAGCAGAAATTTTAACCAACAGGAACATTTCTAAACCAAACAAAATCAGCAAAGGCTGCAGACAGGGGTGTCTGGTATCACCGCTGCTGTTTACATTAGCCATGGAGCTGTTTGCAGCTGCTGTACGCTCACACCAGACATTCAGTGGATTAACCGTAGGCTCAACAGAACATAGAATAAGTCTATTTGCAGATGATGTAATTTTACTGATGTCAAGTTTAAAGAAAACAATCCCAGTTTTGTTAAAATTAATTAAAACATTTGGTGATGTCTCTGGGTACAAGGTAAATAACTCCAAATCCTCTATACTGCTCTTAAACTCGAATGAAAGAGCAAATCCAATCCCTGAGGTTTGTCCAGTTTAATGTAGTGGAAAAATTTAAATATTTGGGAGTACATATTTTGCCAAATTTAGATCAGGTGGTTGATGCCAATTATGAACCCCTGATGACAGAAACCAGTGAATCGCTTGAAAGGTGGATGACATTACCAACATCTATGATTGGGAGAATAAATATATTAAAAATGAGGATACTTCCAAAATTCCTGTATTTATTTCAAAATATTCCTCTGCCGCCGCCTCAGGACTTGTTTTCAAAAATCAAGAAATTATGGATTAGATTTATATGGAACAGCAGGAGGGCGAGACTCCGACTGTCTTTACTGTACCTGCCGTACAACCGCGGGGGCTTGAAATGTCCAAACGTGATGTTATATTACTGGGCTGCACAGCTGAGGTCTATCATGTTTTATTTTTCCACAAACGCATCTCGTCATTGGATTGAAATGGAAAATTATGGTCTGCAATTGCCTCTTCCCCTATATTTTCATTCAGATTCAGCAAAAAGATTACGCAAACAAACCAAAAATCCCATATTAAAACACATGATAAAGGTCTGGTATGATGTTAAAAAAATTTAAAAGAAACACAAATGCTGTCTCGGTTTAGTCCCATCTGGGGGAATCAGCGCTTTCCTCCTGGAAGAGCCGACGCAGGATTTAAGCAATGGCGCTCTAAGTTACTTAAAACTATTGAAGATCTTTACCTGCCGAACTCAGATATTCTGATGACCTTTGAGCAGCTTATCTCCAACTACAATCTTAGCAAAAATCACTTTTTTAAATACCTCCAGATTAGAAACTTTATTAAAACTAGTCAAAACAATGAACATAGGAAACCTAAACAATCTTCATTAGAAAAAAATGATGCTAAAAAACAGCCAGAGAAAAGGTCTCATCTCAGAAATGTACAATCTACTGACATCTTCATCATCTGAAAACTCGCATTACAAACGCAAGGCCTGGTCAGAAAACTTACAATTGGAGATTTCAGAGGAAGACTGGAGTTTGGCCTGTGCTGAAACACACACCAAATCTATAAACACACGCTATAAGTTAATTCATTACAAATGGTTAATGAGGACTTACATCACTCCAGTTGAATTAAATAAATATGACAAAAACATTCCAGACATCTGCACAAAATGCATAGATTCAAAGGGACCTTTTTTCACTGTATCTGGCAATGTAGGAAAATAAGCCCATTTTGGGAGGAGGTGAGGAAAACAACAGAAAAAATTATTTCAAAACAAATTCCAACAAATCCAAAATTTTTCCTCCTGGGACTGTATCCAAAAAATTCCAAATATAAAAAACATGAAAGAGCTTTTATAGACCTCAGCTTGCTTACTGCTGAGAAGTGTATTACATTACTTTGGAAATCAATGAGTAGACCAAGTATCAGCCAGTGGGTGAGACAGATGCTGTCAAATCTCCCTGTAGAAAAAATAACTTACATTTTGAAAGACAAGCAGCAGGTCTTTGAAAACATATGGGGACCCTTTGTGAAGTACGTCAAAGATCAAGATTTAGCAGACCCTCAGATTGATGAGTGATTGATGGACCATGCAGCTTCTGCACCTGCATTTTTATTTTTGTGTATATTCTCATAGGAATGCATGTGCACTTATGTACTAATATAAGGGCACTTAAGTGCTGATTTTGTTGTGTTATCTTTGAAATAACAGACTGTAACTGGACTTGCACTAAAGTTTATAGAGGAGAGAAGCAGTTTGTTTATTTGTTTGCTGTTAGTTTTGTTTGTTTGTTTTTGTGGTTTTTTGATTTTTTTTTTAAAGCAGCAAAACAGTTTGTATTCTATTTTATATACAATGTAAAGATGTTTCCATTGCTGTGAAAAACAAAAATATTGTGAAAAAAAAATGACCTTGCACTGAGCACAGTGTGTTGTGTGTGCGCGTGTGTGTGTTATTTATGTGCATGTTATGTATGGATACTGAATTGCGTGTAAATTACTGTCATAAAGGTCTGTTGATCAGTTCATCACTTTTGGCAAGCCTTTGTTTTGCTAGTGTTAAAATAACCGTTCCCTCCATGCTTTTGTTTTGAAGGCGTATTTTAAATGTTACGGGCTTTTATTTTGTCACCATTCCAGGGGCACAGGAAGTGTTTATCTAAGAAGCAGTGTTGCAAACTTGGCAACTTTCTGCTAAATCTGGCGACTTTCCAAAGCCTCCTGGCGACTTTTTGACTAGTGACAAATCTAGCGACTTTTTGGAGACTCTGACATCAGTGTCAGATCTTCCGTGGGGGCAGTGCCCCCCCGCCATCCCGTGTGCCCCCCCCCCAAAATTTTCGTTGGAAATTTACATTACTGAAACTCCGATTTCCGACCCTCCTGAACGCGACGTCGTTGTCCGACTGCAACTGAATGCACCAATGACGTCAGTTTGATTTTTCCATTGTATTTCGTTTGGATTTGAAGAAGCTTTGAAGACGTTTCTTGATGCTGAAGGAGAAGACAAGCAGCATTGTACCTTTGCGGTAAGAAGACTATGGCCGTTTCTCAGTACGTAACTGTCCGGACTTACGTTCTGACGTACTCGTGAAACGTCATCATCGAGACTGCATTGGACCAGACTAGTGGCATAGATATGAATGAGTTGATAGGACACGTCCATAGATATGAATGAGTAGATAGGACACGTCCATAGATATGAATGAGTAGATAGGACACGTCCATAGATATGAATGAGTAGATAGGCCACGTCCCTTTGAGCTGCGTGCTACTGCGAAGCTAAGCTAGGTGGGGGCAAAGTTTCAGTGCATTCCGTTGATGTAGACGGCGTGAAAACGGAAACAAGTATGCCGTCTCACTGTGCTGCATACAGTTACACACTGCGTCGTACGATTGAGACAAGGAAACTTGGAATGACTTTTCATAGGTAAGAATAGTTTTGGGCTCTTTTTTCATTATTAAATCTTGTTGAGAGCGTCCAGTCTGTGAGAGCTAACTAGTTAGCCACTAGCAAAACGCTAAGGCGAGCTAGCAGCTTGACAAGCAAATACCAGACGATTAATAGTAGCTGTAGTATAGTTGTACAAGCAGTAGTAGTAATACTAAAAGTACAAGCAGCAGTAGTAGTATAAAATAGCTGTTAGAGTCGTAGAAGTAGTATCAGCATTTGTAATAGTATTACAAGTTGTAGTAGCAGTGCCAGTATCAGCAGCAGTAGTGAGTACTACCACTACTACTAGTAGTAGTCACATTGCTATTACTACCACCAATACTACCAATAGTAGTTATAAAGCCTAACTCATGTATATCCAGATTACCATCTATGTTCTTCCTCCAAACCCATTTTATGATTGGGATTACAGGCAGTTCTTTAGGACTGCTCTCAAATCATTGAAATGTTACTAAACAAGGTTATACTTATCAAATTAAATAGCTCTGGTCTCCAGTATATTGGCGAATTCGGTTCTTTGTACTTAATTTATTAGCATGATTTCTTTTTAATATGTTGTGTACAGACTTAGTTACTTCTCTGTCTACTTTTCTTACTCCATGTAGGTTTCCACTTTTCATAGTCCACTTTTAAAAGTTCAGCAGACAGATGCTCTGCTTTGGAGTGTGACGATGTCGTTGGTGATGTGGAGAGTGAAGTTTCCGTTTCACCCACAGCGTGCTTTAGGGCAGCCAGGGTTGGACCTGATGTTTGAAATACTGACTGACAGCTTAGATTTAACTGTCTGTAGTTCTGTTTTGATGGATGTTAAACTTTCACTCAAAGCCGCCAGGAGCTGGGTCTTTAAAATAACTGCCGTCTCGTTACAGAGTGAAAGTAGCAGTTCCTCCTGAAGGTCAGAGATTGCAGCATCTGAGGGCCTCTTCAAAAGAAGACGTAGTTGATGAAGGCGTTCTGGAGCAGGACCAGAAAGACCACGACCAAGCAGCCTTGAGATCTTAGGCAGCGTCTCCCTGAGGTGGGTGTCAACAGAGTTCATGGTCAGGTCTGTGGTAATCCCATCAAAAAACAAAACAGAAAAAAATCTAGATTATAAATCAACATGTAACCAAAGCACTCTGTGTATAACGCCATAGTATAGGATGTAGTTCAGAAAATGTCAAAGTATAGTATACTTTTCAAGAATAACAAAGTATGGCCTGTAGTTTATTGTATAGCATGTCGGCAAAAAAACCCCATAGATTATTGTGTTTGAAAAAGTGCAAAGTGATAGGATGTTGCCTAAAATTGTCATGTATGATATGTGGTTCAAATAATGTCATAGTGCAGTATATTGTCAAAATAGTATGTTATTCAAGAAAAAAATCAGTAAAATATGTCGTCTCAAAAATGCCATAGAATAATATTTCATTGCACAAGTAAAAGTATAGTCATTTTTAAAACTTTTCAAATTCTTATATGTTGCTAAAAAACAACAAAAAAGCAAAGACAAAAAAACGTCATCGTAATATGTCAAATAAAAAAGCCTATAGTATAGCATGTCATCCAAAAAACGTCATAGTATAGCATGTCGCTCTAAAAACGTCACACTATTGCCTTTCGTCCACAAAATGTTGTTCTGTCCTGGCTGTCTGACGTAGGTGAGGAGCAACACAAAAACAGTCCAAACGCTTGTTTCCAGAGGGTTAGACGAGTATTTATTTGAAAGAGTAAGTTTACAACAACACAACATGTGAGGGGGGGCAAATGGGTGTATTAAAAAAAAAATAAATAAATAAACAGAACTAAAAGTGAACTTCACGTTGACATTGATGGACATTCCAACCAGGAACAAAGTAAAAGATAATCAATATGAAAAAAAACTCTTCCTGTTCACCTCTTAAAACCCAACAACACACCACAGTAGCACCCTAAACTAAAACTACCAATTGATTCCCTGTTTTCCTTTGTGAACAATTCAAAGGTCCCTCTCTATCTCCCCACACATCCACCAACCACTGGAACACATCTCCAAAGTTCTGCTGGGCCAGCTCAGCTTCCCCTCAGAAGAAGTGCTGCCACCTGCCAGATGAAGGAGCCTTTTGAGAGGCAGCTGGCATCGTGATTGGACTGTACTTTGGTCTGTTCCAATCCAGCTTCAGCTCCAGAGACGGCAGGTGGGACGAGTCAACGGAGGCCTGGTGGAGGAAGGCATGCAGCTGAGTACAATGCAGAAAACAACAGAGGAGGAGTGCAGCAGCCCAGAGCCAGAACAACCAGAGTAGCATCGTATGTCTCTTAGAAAACATCATAGTAGAGCCTCTGGTATGAAAAAACACCATCATATACATCACAGATTGTACAAATAACAAGTCAAAGCAAAGAGACATACATTGTAGAATTGTAGTAATTGTGGGCTGACTGATTTACTGATGATCGGTATTTTATTTTTTACTGATTTACGGTAATAAATAAATTTAAAAATGGTGCTACTTTGGCTCTGAACCTTTATCTACCTGTGGTCGCTCTGTCTTCTGGAGTGATTTGATTGGTTATACGTCACGAATAAAACTCCTTTAACTTAACATCTGTAAACAAAACAAAAACGTATCAACAAAGTTTTCTGTTAGAGTTTGTGTTCTTCTAAGTTTAACTCCAAGATTTTAAATATTTTCATTTACTGCAAATGAATATCTACTCCAAATGTCTCACTAATAATCATTATCAGCCTTAAAAACCCACAAAACACCCCTCTATACTGGACCACACTTAGTACAGTCCGGTTTCCCCTTCTATAAATCTGCTTGGAATCTTCCACTTCCTGTTTGTCAAAGTGGCCTTCTACCTGGACAGGTTTTGTTGGAGCTCATGCAACAAACATTTTGGGTAACTGCACTTTAATATGGATGGATGACACTGAATTAGAGTCTGTTTTAATGAGACTGAGTTAAGATGTGTAGCTCTGTCATTAAATAGTAAATTATTTCTCAGAATTCACAGAGAAAAGTCTGAAATGTTTGCTAGGTTAGCGTCCCACATGTTCTTTGGCTCAGCTAAAGCTAACTCTCTCCAACTTCTGGATCTCTTGAGTTGCTTGTTGTTAAAATATCTTGCTAGAGGTGCTGAAGCTCAGAAAGTCTGAGATGTTTGTTCAGAATAAGCTCATTCTAAAGTCTTATCTGAACTGTCCTCTTTTGTTTGAACTTTCCCTAAACTTAGGAGTTAATGACAGAGCAGCACATCCAGACTCAGTCTCATTTATGTAGAGATTAAACTTCAGTGTCATTCATTGATGTTAAAGTGCAGTTTTTCAAATGTTTGTTGCACATGCTCCCGACCAAACCAGTCCAGGTGGAAGATGATGTGAAGAGAAAGCTCCAGAGGATGAATATCACACATTTACGTTGGAAATAAATGTCCTTTAATTAGACATTGTCATGCAAAAGTTGGATTTCCCTTTAATGATGTTCAAATCTTTGTTGAGTGTTTTGTTGATGTTGGTTTCTAAATGTTTTTTGACACTCGGCCCCAAAGATTAAAACCTTCTATGGCCCAAAAGCTGCAACAATTCCCACATTATCAACTATCTTTCTGACTAAACTAAGGTAAAAAGTGAAAAACTGCCTGATTCCTGCATCATGAATGTAAATCTTTTTGGTTTTTATGACAGTAAACTGAATATATTTGAGTTTGACATTTTATAAACCAAAACAAGAAATGAATTAGTGGAGAAAACAATCAACAGATTAATGGACAAAGAAAATGTGTTTTCCAAGATACATCCAATTTGAAGTCAATTTTATTTATATAACGCCAATTACAGGTCAAATTGTCTCAAGACGCTTTATTTTTATATATTTTTTGTCATATTTAAAATATGACAAAATAAGAAATTTAAAGCGCTTGACTAATCCAATTTATTATTTGGTTTTTAAGAGACTAATGGACAACTAAAATAACTTTCTCCACTAAAACTAATAAACATGAGGTCAAATAGAAGGAACAGTTTTAAATACTGCAGTCCCACAACGACAAGAATAAAGTTTGTCAACAAAAACTAAATCTGCTGGTGGATTCCATGAAAGTCTTCATAAATGATAATAAAGTGTGATACTAAAGGTTTGTGGTGCTAAAAATGTCAAAGTAAAGATATGAAGTTGAACATGTGGATGGAGGTTGATAAAAGTTGACCTCCCTTCATTTCTCTGGAGCGACTCCATGGATTTTATGGATGGTGGTTAAAGACCTACTCTTCTAGTGGTCTTCCTTCTAGTCGCTGTAAAAAGTCAGTCCATCCTGGCCGACTTCAACACCTCTTCATGACAACTTGTTCTGCCTCTGACCTGGTGGAAACTCCAGAAACTGGGGAAAACCTGTGGAGACTCGAAGAACTCGTGGAGACTCGAAGAACTCGTCGGGCGGGGGAAGGTGTGGTGGGTGGTGGGGGGAGGTGGGGGAGAAGAGGGGGGAGGCCGCCACCCACCTCCCCGCCTACTCTCCGCCCTGACTCCACCCAGACTCCGCCTTGGCTCCACCCATGTGGTGACTTCAGAAACTACGATGCCAAAGGGACGACGAAATTATTTCTTTTCATCTGATCTGTAGCTCAGTGAGTTAAGGATTTGCCTGTAGAGTTGCAGGTCGCTGGTTCAAGACCAGACCCTTCTTAAGTTTTCTCAAAATTCTGACAAAGACAAAGAAAGAAAAATGCCAGTGGCGGGTCTTGAACCGGCGACCTTCCACTTGGTAGCCTGTCTTCTTATCCTCCTGAGCTACTCGCTCAGATGCTAATTCTTCATTTTTTTGCGCATTTATCATCTATTTTTTGTCGTTTTCGAGTTTTTTTTTTAACTCGAGTCTCGACTCGACCGTTTTTCTCAGGAGGTTGGACTTCAGCCTTTGTGCTGGAGGGTGGAACCCTCAGTTCCAAGACTTTCCAAAGCCTCCACACCTCCCGAGTCCTCAGGACCTGAGCTTTCACACAGTCTGAGGGCTGAAATTTTCTAGGTCCCACAGTAGTTCTCTGTTAGTTTGAACCTTCAGACAGTCCAAGGACTGAAATCTTTGAAGTTCCTGAGTACTTCTCTGTTAGTTTGAACCTTCAGACAGTCTGAGGACTGAAAACCTAAAAGTTTCTCAGTACTTCTCTGTTAGTTTGAACCTTTAGACAGTCTGAGGACTGAAATCCTAAAAGTTCTTGAGTACTTCTCTGTTAGTTTGAACCTTCAGACAGTCTGAGGACTGAAAACCTAAAAGTTTCTCAGTACTTCTCTGTTAGTTTGAACCTTCAGACAGTCTGAGGACTGAAGTTTTAAAAGTTTCTCAGTACTTCTCTGTTAGTTTGAACCTTCAGACAGTCTGAGGACTGAAATTTTAAAAGTTTCTCAGTACTTCTCTGTTAGTTTGAACTTTCTGGTTAACAGAAGCCTTAAAACTTGTGACCATGAGTCTTGATTTCACATTTAGACCATCAATCTGAGTTCTTCTCAGACCTTCACCTGTGGGTTTTTTAGAAATCCTCAACAAACTTTGATTCTCTTCACTGAACAGTAAAGTTTGTGGAGATCAGAAGGTAACATTAGTTTGATCAATGCGTTCAACTACTAGTAGACTTTATCTGGAAAGCAGTTTTCTGAAATGAATTCTTAGTAAATCTGTCCACAATCAAACCAAGAACATAGAAAGAGGAAATGTTTGAAGAAACAACTCGATGTTTTCATTTCAGACTAGAAAATGCTTTAAGAATTTTATGTTTTTGCTCTTTTTGATCGTTTTATTGTCTCTTCTGTTTAATTTGATCTTGTAAAGTCTAACTGGTGTCTTTTCAAATGTTTTGTCTTTAGTTTGATTCTTCTTAAATGTTTAGTTTTGCTCTTTTCTCACATTTTATTCTTTTCTAACGTCTGTTTTGATTGCCAAATATTTTGTCTTTTTAATGTTTAATTGTTGTTTTTTCAAATGTTTTATGGGCTTGTTTGAAAAATTTCCTTTTCATTCCCAGTGTTTAATTTTTCAATTAAATCTTTAAGGTTTTTCTTTTACCATCTTTTAATGTTTAATGTTCTTTTTAAATGATTCATTGTATTTTCTGTTTAATTCCTATTTAAAGTTTTGTCTTTAAGATTTAATTTTCTAATTAAACATTTATTTTTTTTATTAAATGTTTTGGGTTTTTAAAGGTTTAATAATCTAATTAAATGTTTTGTATTTTTTTAAATGTTTAATATTCAACTTGTTTAATTCTATTTTTTAAATGTTTAATTGTCTTAAATATAAACATTAAAGATGAAAATATTTCATCTTTAATGTTTCATATTTTTGTTTAAAAAATTGTGTTTAATCTCATAATTACATGCTTTGTATCTTCTGTTTAATTATCTAATTAAATATTTTGTGTTTAATAAAATTTAATTGTATTTAATGTAGTTTATTTCTTTAATCTTTATTTTCTGTCAAGATATTAACCCCAACCTTAAAAATGAAACAAACCCTTAAATCACAACAAAAATACTTCTGTTGTCACAATCATGAGTTAGTCAATTATTCAGTTTATCAATTCAACTTTATTTGTTTAGCACCTTCCTCCCAGATGACAAAACTAAACAAGCAAAGAGAACAAACTATGCTAAAACTATGATTAAAACTCAAAAACATTAAAAAAAAAAAAAGATTTCACATGGTAATAAAATATGTTGTGTCCAGGGGATGGAGGGAGTTTATTGAAGTCTTCTTGGGCTCACATGGGAAATCATTTAAAATATGAACTTGATATTCAGTCTAAGGAAACTGCAGAGTGACAGAAGAACCAACAATATCTCCTGTTTTCTCCTTTAATGAGTCGACTCTTCTTGTGCTTTCAGACCAAAGAACTACAGACTCTTCACAACCTGCTCAAACTCTTGGTACAGGACCTCACCACACGGGTCAAGAAGGTTTCCATCTCATTTCTACTCTGAAGCTCACCTTCTCCTGCTCAAACTGCTGACAAATGTTTCTGCTGCTCTAAAGTCTGGTCTCCAGAACTTCCTAAAAACTCTCAAAGTCTCTTCTGCTGCAGGTTGCTATGTAGAACTGTTCCAGAAAACCTCACTAAACCACATGGAGGGGCCTCAAGATAGTCGTCCAAATGAAACCGTACAAAAACCAAACTAGCACAACCCAAACACTAAAGTCTCCTGCAGCCTACCAGAGAACCTCTGAGAACAGAGAATCAGGACAGGAACTCTTACCTTCTGGACAACCAACGCTGGTTCTCAAACAAGAATACAGAATGTGTCTGACCAAAAACCTCTAAAGACTCACTACAGCCAAGATAAAGACACAACTCAGCTGCACCAAATCCACTAATCACTGCACACATTAACACCATGTGCTAACTGTGGCTAAAGAACCACATTTACCAAGACAACTATCCAGTACAAAGCCCTAAAACACACCAAGAAACACATTAAAGACGATTTTACTGCTGGAAGCTGCAAGCCAACGCCTAAAGAAGAAACTAAAGCAATGGAGCCAAACCCAGTTCACTGGTGAAGAGAAGCAGAGGAAATGTTTGGCTGCAGCTCAATAAAGCAGGAAGACAGTGAGGTGCTCAGGTGTTCCTGATAACACCAAGCTGCTCAGGTGTTCCTGATAACACCAAGCTGCCACCTGGACAGCCAATAGGAACACAGCCACCTGGACAGCCAATAGGAACACAGCTTCCTGGAAGTCCAGAGGGCTGGCTTAGTCAAGGAAATTTAGTTTAAAGTTGAAGCAGAAAGTTAACAAAGAAAGTTGAAAACCACCTTCTGATCCCTGAAATCTCTGAGTTTTCACACAAAGAACACCTGAACATGTCAAACTGGTTCCATAGTAGAACCCTCATTGTAAAAACGTCATATTATGGTGTGTTGCTCAAAAAACATTAGTAGTTCTCTGTTAGTTTGAACCTTCAGACACTCCAAGGACTGAAATCTTCGAAGTTCCTGAGTACTTCTCTGTTAGTTTGAACCTTTAGACAGTCTGAGGACTGAAATCCTAAAAGTTCTTGAGTACTTCTCTGTTAGTTTGAACCTTCAGACAGCCCAAGGACTGAAATCTTCGAAGTTCCTGAGTACTTCTCTGTTAGTTTGAACCTTTAGACAGTCTGAGGACTGAAATCCTAAAAGTTCTTGAGTACTTCTCTGTTAGTTTGAACCTTCAGACAGTCTGAGGACTGAAGTTTTAAAAGTTTCTCAGTACTTCTCTGTTAGTTTGAACCTTTAGATAGTCTGAGGACTGAAGTTTTAAAAGTTGCTCAGTACTTCTCTGTTAGTTTGAACCTTCAGACAGTCTGAGGACTGAAATTTTAAAAGTTCTTGAGTAGTTGTCTGTTAGTTTGAACCTTCAGACAGTCTGAGGACTGAAATTTTAAAAGTTTCTCAGTACTTCTCTATTAGTTTGAACTTTCTGGTTAACAGAAGCCTTAAAACTTGTGACCATGAGTCTTGATTTCACATTTAGACCATCCATCTGAGTTCTTCTCAGACCTTCACCTGTGGGTTTTTTAGAAATCCTCAACAAACTTTGATTCTCTTCACTGAACAGTAAAGTTTGTGGAGATCAGAAGGTAACATTAGTTTGATCAATGCCTTCAACTACTAGTAGACTTTATCTGGAAAGCAGTTTTCTGAAATGAATTCTTAGTAAATCTGTCCACAATCAAACCAAGAACATAGAAAGAGGAAATGTTTGAAGAAACAACTCGATGTTTTCATTTCAGACTAGAAAATGCTTTAAGAATTTTATCTGTTTTTGCTCTTTTTGATCGTTTTATTGTCTCTTCTTTTTAATTTCATCTTCTAAAGCCTAACTGGTGTCTTTTCAAATGTTTTGTCTTTAGTTTGATTCTTCTTAAATGTTTAGTTTTGCTCTTTTCTCACATTTTATTCTTTTCTAACGTCTGTTTTGATTGCCAAATGTTTTGTCTTTTTAATGTTTAATTGTTGTTTTTTCAAATGTTTTATGGGCTTGTTTGAAAAATTTCCTTTTCATTCCCAATGTTTAATTTTTCAATTAAATCTTTAAGGTTTTTCTTTTACCATCTTTTAATGTTTAATGTTCTTTTTAAATGATTCATTGTATTTTCTGTTTAATTCCTATTTAAAGTTTTGTCTTTAAGATTTAATTTTCTAATTAAACATTTATTTTTTTTATTAAATGTTTTGGGTTTTTAAAGGTTTAATGAATTAAATGTTTTGTATTTTTTTAAATGTTTAATATTCAACTTGTTTAATTCTATTTTTTAAATGTTTAATTGTCTTAAATATAAACATTAAAGATGAAAATATTTCATCTTTGTTTCATATTTTTGTTTAAAAAATTGTGTTTAATCTCATAATTACATGCTTTGTATCTTCTGTTTAATTATCTAATTAAATATTTTGTGTTTAATATAATTTAATTGTATTTAATGTAGTTTATTTCTTTAATCTTTATTTTCTGTCATGATATTAACCCCAACCTTAAAAATGAAACGAACCCTTAAATCACAATGAAAATACTTCTGTTGTCACAATCATGAGTTAGTCAATTATTCACTTTATCAATTCAACTTTATTTGTTCAGCACCTTCCTCACAGATGACAAAACTAAACAAGCAAAGAGAACAAACTGCTAAAACTATGATTAAAACTCAAAAACTTTTATAAAAAAAAAAAATAATTTCACATGGTAATAAAATATGTTGTGTCCAGGTGATGGAGGGAGTTTATTGAAGTCTTCTTGGGCTCACATGGGAAATCATTTAAAATATAAACTTGATATTCAGTCTAAGGAAACTGCAGAGCGACAGAAGAACCAACAATATCTCCTGTTTTCTCCTTTAATGAGTCAATTCTTCTTGTGCTTTCAGACCAAAGAACTACAGACTCTTCACAACCTGCTCAAACTCTTGGTACAGGACCTCACCACACGGGTCAAGAAGGTTTCCATCTCATTTCTACTCTGAAGCTCACCTTCTCCTGCTCAAACTGCTGACAAATGTTTCTGCTGCTCTAAAGTCTGATCTCCAGAACTTCCTAAAAACTCTCAAAGTCTCTTCTGCTGCAAGTTGCTTTGTAGAACTGTTGCAGAAAACCTCACTAAACCACATGGAGGGGCCTCAAGATAGTCGTCCAAATGAAACCGTACAAAAACCAAACTAGTACAACACAAACGCTAAAGTCTCCTGCAGCCTACCAGAGAACCTCTGAGAACAGAGAATCAGGACAGGAACTCTTACCTTCTGGACAACCAACGCTGGTTCTCAAACAAGAATACAGAATGTGTCTGACCAAAAACCTCTCAAGACTCACTACAGCCAAGATAAAGACACAACTCAGCTGCACCAAATCCACTAATCACTGCACACATTAGGACCATGTGCTAACTGTGGCTAAAGAACCACATTTACCAAGACAACTATCCAGTACAAAGCCCTAGAACACACCAAGAAACACATTAAAGATGATTTTACTGCTGGAAGTTGCAAGCCAACGCCTAAAGAACAAACGAAAGCAACAGAGCCAAACCTCAGTGGTGAAGAGAAGCAGAGGAAATGTTTGTCTGCAGCTAAATAAAGCAGGAAGACAATGAGCTGCTCAGGTGTTCCTGATAACACCAAGCTGCCACCTGGACAGCCAATAGGAACACAGCCACCTGGACAGCCAATAGGAACACAGCTTCCTGGAAGTCCAGAGGGCTGGCTTAGTCAAGGAAATTTAGTTTAAAGTTGAAGCAGAAAGTTAACAAAGAAAGTTGAAAACCACCTTCTGATCCCTGAAATCTCTGAGTTTTCACACAAAGAACGCCTGAACATGTCAAACTGGTTCCATAGTAGAACCCTCATTGTAAAAACGTCATAGTATGGTGTGTTGCTCAAAAAACATTACTATCCAGCTGTCTAGGGTCACTGAGGAGCAACACAAAAACAGGACACACGCTGGTTTCCAGGGGCTTAGGAGGATATTTATTTGAAAGAGGAAGTTTACAACAACACATGTGAGCAGAAAAATCATAAAGTCTGTCTTTAGTTCAGCTGAAAATATTAGTTTTTGTCTTTTTTATTTACCAAACTTTTCAGGAAGTAGATGAAGAATAATTAAAGCTCTCATGTAGAAGTCCAACTTATTTTGGATCCTTGTGGAGAGTTTAATCTTAGAGTTTGTAAAGCTGTTGAGTTTTTAGAGTCACATGGATTGTTTTGACATTTAATAACCGAGTCCTGAAATAAAATTACAGTTGTGGATTTCTGTCATTTAGTCTGGACTAAACAAATAACAGCAGCATATATCTCAAATGTCATTATGAGGAGTCTGGATTGAGGTTTCTCACTTGATATAGATCAAAACATGAAATTCAGGTTGGTTTAAAGGAATATTCCACCTTAAATCTTTGAATGTTGACCTAAAAGGTTGGTTTCAGGAAGTATTCTACCTACAAGGCCCTCACACACCTACCTTAAAGAAACATCAGCTCCTCTCCTGTGGAACCAGCTCCCAGTTTGGGTTCTGGAGGCAGACACCCTCTCTATTTTTAAGACCAGGCTTAAAACCTTCCTTTTTGACAAAGCTTATAGTTAGGGCTGACTGGGGGACCCTGACGGGGTGAGCTGGTGTTTTCATTTCCACAAGTGACTTCCCCTCTTGACATCCTTTATTTTGCCCCTTGTTCTGCTGCTATAGGCCTAGACTGCTGGGGAACCTCTCTGGATGCACTGAGCCCTTCTCTAACTACCTATGTATTTACTATATATACCATTATTGCATTACACTCACTCTAGTTCTCCCTGTGTCCTTTCTCCAAGTGTCCCTGGTCCCAGAGCTGGATGCTTCAGATCTGTGGTTCTTCTCCCACCAACTGGCCTAATCTCCATCATGTCCACTGTGGGATGCTGCTGCTGACCTTCCTCCAGCCCACTGCTTCCAGCTGCCCATTCCTACCAATCTACTCTGCATTGCCCTTACTATAGTTGATTTGCTCATCTACATATTTTTGAATTTACCACCAGCTATATATGTGGTATATTTAATGCCAGAGCCGTACACCATAGTAGCAAACTATAATTAGTTTCCATGTTAGTTGTACTTTGCATATATCATGTCTTATCATGCATTTATCAAATTGTGTGTTTTATGGTCCTTGCCCTGCAAAATACTTTGTAAAAGCGAGAGGTCAGTAGCAGCTTTCATTTTTTAAAAAGAACTTTTCGGTGTCCCCCCCAAAAACATCTGTTGTACCCCCCTAAATAATGTAAAAGAGGCCGTGAAAAAGACTATGGTAAGGTTTTCTTTGAAAAAAAATCATGAATTTTGGCGACAAGAAAAACGCCATAGTATACTATGTCGAAAAGAATATGGGATTTTTCAAACATGTTGTAAAAACGTGCCATATGATGAAATAATGTAAAGGAGGGCGTGAAAAACACTCCAGAAAGGTTTTCTTTGAAAAAAAAAACCATCATGAATTTTGGCGCAAAAAAAACGCCTTACTATACTATGTCGAAAAAAAATGCCATTTTTCAAACATGTTGTAAAAACGTGCCATATGATGAAATAATGTAAAGGAGGGCGTGAAAAACACTCCAGAAAGGTTTTCTTTGAAAAAAAAAACATCATGAATTTTGGCGCAAAAAAAACGCCTTACTATACTATGTCGAAAAAAAATGCCATTTTTCAAACATGTTGTAAAAACGTGCCATATGATGAAATAATGTAAAGGAGGGCGTGAAAAACACTCCAGAAAGGTTTTCTTTGAAAAAAAAAACATCATGAATTTTGGCGCAAAAAAAACGCCTTACTATACTATGTCGAAAAAAAATGCCATTTTTCAAACATGTTGTAAAAACGTGCCATATGATGAAATAATGTAAAGGAGGGCGTGAAAAACACTCCAGAAAGGTTTTCTTTGAAAAAAAAATCATCATGAATTTTGGCGCAAAAAAAACGCCTTACTATACTATGTCGAAAAAAAATGCCATTTTTCAAACATGTTGTAAAAACGTGCCATATGATGAAATAATGTAAAGGAGGGCGTGAAAAACACTCCAGAAAGGTTTTCTTTGAAAAAAAAAACATCATGAATTTTGGCGCAAAAAAAACGCCTTACTATACTATGTCGAAAAAAAATGCCATTTTTCAAACATGTTGTAAAAACGTGCCATATGATGAAATAATGTAAAGGAGGGCGTGAAAAACACTCCAGAAAGGTTTTCTTTGAAAAAAAAATCATCATGAATTTTGGCGCAAAAAAAACGCCTTACTATACTATGTCGAAAAAAAATGCCATTTTTCAAACATGTTGTAAAAACGTGCCATATGATGAAATAATGTAAAGGAGGGCGTGAAAAACACTCCAGAAAGGTTTTCTTTGAAAAAAAAAACATCATGAATTTTGGCGCAAAAAAAACGCCTTACTATACTATGTCGAAAAAAAATGCCATTTTTCAAACATGTTGTAAAAACGTGCCATATGATGAAATAATGTAAAGGAGGGCGTGAAAAACACTCCAGAAAGGTTTTCTTTGAAAAAAAAAACATCATGAATTTTGGCGCAAAAAAAACGCCTTACTATACTATGTCGAAAAAAAATGCCATTTTTCAAACATGTTGTAAAAACGTGCCATATGATGAAATAATGTAAAGGAGGGCGTGAAAAACACTCCAGAAAGGTTTTCTTTGAAAAAAAAAACATCATGAATTTTGGCGCAAAAAAAACGCCTTACTATACTATGTCGAAAAAAAATGCCATTTTTCAAACATGTTGTAAAAACGTGCCATATGATGAAATAATGTAAAGGAGGGCGTGAAAAACACTCCAGAAAGGTTTTCTTTGAAAAAAAAAACATCATGAATTTTGGCGCAAAAAAAACGCCTTACTATACTATGTCGAAAAAAAATGCCATTTTTCAAACATGTTGTAAAAACGTGCCATATGATGAAATAATGTAAAGGAGGGCGTGAAAAACACTCCAGAAAGGTTTTCTTTGAAAAAAAAAACATCATGAATTTTGGCGCAAAAAAAACGCCTTACTATACTATGTCGAAAAAAAATGCCATTTTTCAAACATGTTGTAAAAACGTGCCATATGATGAAATAATGTAAAGGAGGGCGTGAAAAACACTCCAGAAAGGTTTTCTTTGAAAAAAAAAACATCATGAATTTTGGCGCAAAAAAAACGCCTTACTATACTATGTCGAAAAAAAATGCCATTTTTCAAACATGTTGTAAAAACGTGCCATATGATGAAATAATGTAAAGGAGGGCGTGAAAAACACTCCAGAAAGGTTTTCTTTGAAAAAAAAAACATCATGAATTTTGGCGCAAAAAAAACGCCTTACTATACTATGTCGAAAAAAAATGCCATTTTTCAAACATGTTGTAAAAACGTGCCATATGATGAAATAATGTAAAGGAGGGCGTGAAAAACACTCCAGAAAGGTTTTCTTTGAAAAAAAAATCATCATGAATTTTGGCGCAAAAAAAACGCCTTACTATACTATGTCGAAAAAAAATGCCATTTTTCAAACATGTTGTAAAAACGTGCCATATGATGAAATAATGTAAAGGAGGGCGTGAAAAACACTCCAGAAAGGTTTTCTTTGAAAAAAAAATCATCATGAATTTTGGCGCAAAAAAAACGCCTTACTATACTATGTCGAAAAAAAATGCCATTTTTCAAACATGTTGTAAAAACGTGCCATATGATGAAATAATGTAAAGGAGGGCGTGAAAAACACTCCAGAAAGGTTTTCTTTGAAAAAAAAAACATCATGAATTTTGGCGCAAAAAAAACGCCTTACTATACTATGTCGAAAAAAAATGCCATTTTTCAAACATGTTGTAAAAACGTGCCATATGATGAAATAATGTAAAGGAGGGCGTGAAAAACACTCCAGAAAGGTTTTCTTTGAAAAAAAAA